>NW_020954557.1:4288340-4341529 GCF_900497805.2 Vombatus ursinus
GTCTGTAACACATTACCAATAAAGAATTTTGCAAGAGAAGAAATGGTGTAAAGGATGTCATGAGAGAGTTGCTTGGCAACCAAAACAGGTTGACCACTTATGCATTGAGAGTGTTCCATTGGTGTTAGGTGGATGGAACCTTTTTGGAGGATTTATAAACCACATGAACAAGAGTCACACAGGATGAGGAAGTATGGATGACTTTCAGTCTGCACTGGTGGAGGAAATACTCATTGATTTGGTCTATATAAGTATTTGATTTGATACTATATAAGTATTTGAGCATATAAATATTGATTTGATACTATATAAGTATTGATTTGATACTATGTAATTATTTGAGCAATTACAACAATAGTCTTATACTTCAAAGCAAGTACTTAGAATAAGGGAAGCAATATATATTTTTCTCCATGTAACCCTCATCAGACCACTGGTATACTGTGTTGAATTTTAGGCACAATGTTTTAGCAAGGATGTTGACAAGCCAAAAGAGTATCATTATGATAGTGAAGAGACTGGAACGATGACAGGGATTACTCAAAGAAAGTATGGATGATTTGGCGTGAGAATTACAGCTGCTTTCAGTTGCTTGAAGGTCTGCCATATATATAGAATCAGACTTGTTTGACTTGGCTTCAGAGAGCAGAACTAAGAGCAATAGGTGTAAGTTGTTGAGAGGCAGATTTCAGTTTGATATGAGCAAAAAATTCCTAACCACGAGAGCTGCCCCAATGTTGAATGAGTTGCCTGGGGAAGTAGCAAGTTCACCTTGTTGAAGGTTTTCAAGAGAAAGCTGGATGCCCACTTGGTACTTCTGTTGCAAAAGGGAATCTTTAAAAGTTATGGGTTTGTCTTGCTGGGCTTGAGGTCTTTCTTCACTTAGATTCTGTGACTATGACTTACAAAGCTGTAGGCTAATCTCCAAAGTACAGATTTAATGAATAATCTTCTGAACCTGAATTTTTGCATTTTACCGATTAAAACTTAACAGGAAGTCCATAGAGTTGATTTCACATGCATCCTAACTAATATCAATAATAATTGCTCAATATGAATCATAAAGGGAAAAGACTGAATTTGAAGAGAAAATAAGAAAAGGCTAAGAAAATATAAGACTCCCAAAAGGGAAATCGAGAGTCCTAATTTATTCTTCTATAAGCCTCCTAAGGACAAAAAAAAAATTGTGTTTAGTCTAAGTTTTATTTCTTTCTCTTTGCAGTTTTTACTTTGTCCTAGTTTTGTCTTCTGGGGAAATAGGAACAAGGCTGTTCCCTCTGCCATCCAAGAGCTATTCAGAGTTGAAGGCATTTTTCCCATATTCATTTAGCCTTCTCTTCTCCAGGCTAAAACATGCTACCTACTTCCTGATATAGAGGTGAAGGACTGAGTGTAAAATGAGACAATTTTTTTTTTTTTGACACGGCCAATGTGGAAAGTTGTTTCTTTTTCTTTTAAGATTTCTTGAAATAGTATGTCTAAGATCTTTTTTGGTCATGATGTTCAGATAGTCCAATGATTTTTAAATTTTTTTCTCAATTTGTTTTCCAGGCCAGTTATTTTTGTATGAGATCCTTAGATTTTCTTCTATTTTTTCAGTCTTTTAACTTTGTTTTAATATTTCTTCTTGCCTCATACAGTCATTGAATTCAATTTGGTTCTTTCTAATTTTCAGGGAATTTATTGCTTGTGCAGAATTTTGTTTCTCTTATGCTAAGCTGTTAAATCTCTTTCTAATTCTTTTTTTCATAGCTCTCATTTCTTTTCCATTTCTCCCTCAAGTGTTCTCATTCCATTTATTTTAAAAAAGACATTTAAAACTTTTTATTGAAGTCTTGCTTCATCTATTCCAGGAATTCTACTTGAGTTGGTGCCCAAGATTTGTTTTTCTCAGAGGCTTTGCGGATAGATGTTTTAGATTCATTCTCTTTTGAGTTTTTGTCTTGAGCTTCTTTGTCACCATAATAGGTCTTTATGACAAGGTTCCTTTTTTGCTCAGTCTTCTAGACTACTTTTTTTTTTTTTAGTGGGGCAATCAGGGTTAAGTGACTTGCCCAAGGTCACAGAGCTAGTACGTGCCAAGTGTTTGGTTTGAGGCCAGATTTGAACTCAGGTCCTTCTGATTTCAGGGCCGGTGCTCTACCTACTGCACCACCAAGCTGCCCCTCTCTAGACTACTTCTTGACCTTGGACTTGATATTAGTACTGGACTCTGTGACACTTCTTGGGGCAAGGTCTAGGCTGGTCCTGTTGCTATTTTCTTGTGTTATTGAAGGTTGTATTATTCCAGGATCTCAGGAACAGGCTGGGGACCTCTAAGCTTTCAGTGCTCCCACGATGGTCTGATTCAGGGTAAAGACTGATTACTGCCTCCTGGGTCTGTGCTCTGCAAGTTCCTGACCTGGGTTTAGGTCTGATCAAAAGTAAACTACTGCTGAACTTGGCTCTTATGGGCCATATGGAAAGTTCTATTGCTTCAGAGTGACAGAATTGTAGGGTATCTTTTGGACTGTATTCCTACCCTAGCTATTCCTATGAAGGCTGGGCTAGATGCTAGAAATGAGACCCTGCTCTGCACTTGGGGTCTGAGTCATATCACTGTTCCAGGCTTATGAACTTTCTCTTTTCTGTGGGCACTGCTCAGGGTCTTCCTATCTGGGACTACTACTCCCCTTTGCAAGTCCCGTTCTCAATTCTATCTGTGTGACCTGGTTCTGGGTAGTAGGGAACAAAACTACCAGCTGGCATCTGCCCTCATCCCTGGTATGAATCTAGGAGTTCACCATATGGGTCTGGGACCTTTTCTTGCCCTGGTGTACAACCTCTCCCTGGGTGCTGGAGTTCAGTGTACTCCTGGACCAATTCTGTCACCAGTGTCCTTGTCTATCTCCCTAGGCTAAGCTGAGCTGGACAAATGAGTCACTGTGACTTTTCCTGGATTTCCCTATCATGATTCAGCCTGGTGCATTTCTAGATCTGCTTAGAGCAATTTGGGGGGGGGGGGGTTAGGGGAAGGAGCTCACCACACTACTCCCTCCCATTCTACCATATCTACGCCTCTCCTCAATCCTTTTTAAAAAAAATCTTTCCTCCATAGTTTTAATTTCTTTTATAATAGCTTTTTACAAACTCTTACATAATTTCTTTTAAAATATATTTATTTAATTTTTTCTTTTCCCCCAATTACATGTAAAAACAATTTTTAGTATTTAAAAATTTTGAGCTCCAAATTCTCTTTCTCCCTCCTCATTGAGAAGGCAAGCAACTTGATATATGTTATATGGGTGCAGTCATGTAAAACATTCCCATATTAGTCATGTTGTGAGAGAAAATGCAGACAAAAAAAAGAAAAATAAAGTTAAAAATATACTTTTATCTTCAGTCAGATTTCATCAGTTCTTTCTTTGGATATGGATGGTACTTTTCATCATAAGTCCTTTGGAATTGTCTTGGATCCTTGTGTTGCTGAGAATAGCTAGGTCATTCACAGTTGACCATAGTACAATATTGCTTTTACTGTGTACAATGTTCTGGTCCTGTGCGTTCATTTCACTTTGGAACAGTTCATGTAAGTCTTTCCAGGTTTTTCTGAGAGCAACCTGCTCATCATTTCTTATAGTACAATAGTATTCCATCACAATCGTATACCACAATTTGTTCAGTCGTTCCCCAATTGATGGACATCCCCTCATTTCCAATTCTTTGTCACCACTAAAAGAGTTGCTATGAATATTTTTATACATATAGATCCTTTGACCTTTTTTTTAAAATCTCTTTGGGATACAAACCTAGTAGTGGTATTGCTGGGTCAAAGGGTATGCACAGTTTTCTAGACCTTTGAGAGTATTTCCAAATCGCTCTCCAGAATGGTTGAATCAGTTCACAATTTCACCAACAGTGCAATAGTGTCCTAATTTTCCTACATCCTCTCCAATTTTTGTCCTTTTCTTTTTCTGTCATATTAGCCAATATGATAGGTGTGTAGTGGTACCTCAGAGTTGTTTTAATTTGGATTTCTCTAATCAATACTGATTTAGATAATTTTTTTCCCCCATGGGACTATAGATAGTTTTGATTGCTTCATTTGAAAACTGTTCATATCCTTTGATCATTTATCAGTTGGACATGGCTCTTATTTATTTATTTTTTGTGAGGCAATTGGGGTTAAGTGACTTGCCCAGGACACACAGCTAGTAAGTATCAAGTGTCTGGTCTGAGGCTGTATTTGAACTCAGGTCCTCTTGACTCCAGGCCCAGTGCTCTATACACTGTGCCATCTAGCTGCCCCCCATGGCTCTTATTTTTATAAATTTGACTCAGTTCTTTATATTTGAGAAATGAGACCTTTATCAGAGAAACTTGCCATAAAACTTTTACAGTTATGATTACTCTGTATTTCTTTTCATCCTATTTCTCCCACTTTTTATACTACTTTCTCTCCTTTCATCCTATCTATCCTTGAAAGTATTTTGACTCAAACTACCACCTCTTCCAATAATTCTTGTTATCTCTCCTCAATCAATTTTCCAGGTCACTTAATTTTTCCAATGAGATATTTCACATTTTACTCTATTTTCTGATTCCTTTTTTTTTGTTTTATTGTTTCATGATGTCACATGGAATCATTAGCTTTCCATGATCAGATTCTTTTAGTTTGCTCATTTTTTCTAGGCTATTTCTGTTTTTTAATATATATTTTGTCCTTCCCCCATTACATGTTAAAACAATTGTTAAAACACATTAAAACAATTTTAAACATTTTTTAAAAAAGTTTTGAGTTCCAAATTCTATCCATCCCTCCTTCCCTTTTACCTTCCCTGAGATAATAAGCAATAAGATATAGGTTATGCATGTGCAATTATGTAAAGCATTTCCATGTTAATCATATTGTACAAAAAGACTCGAATAAAAGAAAAAGAGTGAAAGAAAGTGAAAAATAGCATACTTCAGTCTGTATTCAAACAATATGAGTTTTTTCTCTGGAGGCACATAGTGTGCTTTATCATTTGTCCTTTGGGATTCTTTTGGAACATTGTATTGCTGAGAATAGCTGAGTCATTTACAATTCTTCATCAAACAATGTTGGTGTAACCTTCTCCTGGTTCTGTTCACTTCACTATGCATTAGTTCATGTCTTTCCAGGTTTTTTTGAAGTCATTCTGCTTGTCATTTCTTATAGCACAACAATATTCCTTTACAATTACATACTGTAGCTAGTTTAGCCATTCCCCAATTAATGGACATCCCTTCAATGTCCAATTCTTAGCCACCACAAAAAAAAGCTGCTATAAATATTTTTGTACAAATATGTCCTTTTTCTTTTCTTTCCTTTTCTTTTTTTTTTTTTTTTTGTTAATGTCTTTGGGATATAGAACTAGCAATGCTATTGTTGGATCAAAGGGTATGCACAGTTTTATAGACCTTTGAGCATAGTTCCAAATTACTCTCCAGAGTGGTTGGATCAATTTACAACTCCACCAATAGTGCATCAGAGTCCCAGTTTTACCACGTCCCCTCCAACACACAACACTCTCATTTTCTGTCATATTAGCCAATCTGATAGATGTGAGTTGGTACCTCAGAGTTGTTTTGATTTGTAACTCTCTAATCAATAGTGATTTAGAGCATTTTTTCATATGACTATAGATAGCTTTGAGTTCTTTGACTGAAAATTGTTTAGGCTATTTCTTGCTTTTTAACTTTATGTGAAAGTTAGACTTTACTCCCAGGATGGATGGGACACTGTTCCAAGCTTCAGGTTTCTTGTGTAGGTGTTTTCAGAAGTAGTTTTGGGGGTCTGTAAGTTTTCAGTTCTTCCAAGATGGTATGATTTAAGGAGAGATGTGTTTACTACTCTCCTGGCCTATACTCTGATGTGTAAATGACCACAAGCATTCTTTTTTTCCACCTTGGAACCACAAACTGGATCCCCATTTCCTTGGGGCTGCAAGCTTTGGTATGCTAGAGCTCATCCTTACTTTGGGATTACAACCCAGGACTGCAACCCAGATCTGTGTATGGGAAATGCAACAGAGTCCTGCACTCAGTGCCAGCAAAGTGACCCCTATGATCTCCTTCTGATAGTTTTCCAATTCCCTTATCTTTAGGATGAAAGTTCTAGAAGCCACTGCTGCTAATTTAGTCATCCCCAAAGCCTGCTGCTGATTTGCTAGGGCACTACTACAACGTGAGTCTGTGCTCCACTATAACCCCAATGATACAGACGTTTCCTGTTGACCTTTTCTAAGTTATCTTGGGCTGGAAAACAGTGTCATTTTATCCTTTTGTGGGTTTTGCCCTCCAGAATTTGTTTTGAGGCATTATTTGAAGTCATTTGGAGGGACATTTGGAAGAACTTAAGCAAGTTCCTGCCTTTTCTCAGCTACCTTGGCACCCCCCACCCTTTCATCATTTCCTCAAAGAATTCTAATTAGTCCTGTGGCAAGATGTTTATGTTTGTTTGCTTGATATTTTGATAATAGGTGCTTGGGTTATTTTTTTTTTTTTTAATTCTCTTTTGGATTTCTGCCTTAGTCATCCCTGGCATTATAAAAAAATTCTGTTTGTTGGTTTATTCATTTTTCTTGCAATTGCCTCAGGAATTGAATTCTAGGTCTTTCCTGTGCTAGAGATTAAATCAAGTTGCAAATGTTTCCTTTACCCTATTAATCTTTCTTTAAATCTTTTCCTTTACCATAGACACTGAAGTTGTCCCCTTTTATGATCAGTAATGTTGAAACACTTCTCTTCGGATGAAGAGAGAGAGGAAGGAGAGGCCTTTTATTTAAACCTTAATTAAATCTAAGGTTGCCTTCCACTGAGGTGAGAGATCTAGTTGAAGTTCTTTCTGTATAAAAATAATTACAGCAACTCTTTTTGCGGTGGTACAAAACTGGAAATTAAGAAGATGTCCAATAATTGAGGAATGACTAAATGAATTATTATATATGGATATGATGGAGTACAAATGAGCTTAAATAAAGACATATGAATTGATCCTGAGGGAAATAAATGGAATCAAAATAATTTATACTATAATATCAGTATTATAAAAATGAATAACTTTGAAGACTTTCATAAACTGATGATTTAAGGTTCAGAATTATATATTTTATCTATACATATATACGTACATATATGGGCTGCTAGGTGGTGCAGTAGATAGAGCACTGGGCCTGGAAACAGGAAGACTCATCATCATGAGTTCAAATCTGACCTCAGACACTTACTAGCTATATGACCCTGAGCAAATCACTCAGCCCTGTTTGTCTCAGTTTCCTCATCTGTAAAATTAGCTAGAGAAGGAAGTATCAAACCATTCCTGTATCTTTGCCAAGAAAACCTCAAATGGAGTCATGAAGAGTTGGACACAACTGAAGGGACTAAACAACATATATACATATACATATATACATATATATATACATATACACACATACACATATATACATATATATACATACACACACACACACACACACACACATATATATATATACACACACATACATAATAATATTAGGAAATTTTGATTTCCAAAATAATAAATATCAACGTATATAACCAACATAAGTATAAGCTCTTAGAGGGAGGGAATCTCAATTAACTTTTAAACATTTAAAGGGGTCCATTGGGGAAATTTATTTTGCTTGGCTATGCATATTTGTAACAAAAATTTTGTTTTTTTTCCTCTTTTTTGTCAATGGAGTGGAGGTAGGAAGGAGAAGAAATAGATTTTTGTGCATTGGACAAAATAGAGAAGTGGGGGGCAGATACAGAGATAATATTGCATGGATTTTCAGATAAGCTTGTTATATTGCTAATTTTAATTAACTGCTTTACCTTATTATAAAAGACCTCTTATAAAGTGGGAATAATCTGTAAATAGCGATAATGTAAAAGCAAAACACATCAATAAAACCCCAAAACCCCAAAGATAAAGAATCTGATTTGATAGGAAGAACACTGATATGTTTTTGTTGCTTAATCATGTACAATCTTTGTGACTCCATGGACCATAGCACTCCAATAATGTCCATAGGGTTTTCTTAGCAAGAATATAAGGGGTCATTTTCCATTTCCTTCTTCAGTGGATTAAGGCAAACAGAGGCTAAGTAACTTGCTCAGAGTCACACAGCTAGTAAGTGCCAGATTCTATCTCAGGTCTTCCTGATTCCAGGCCCACTGCTCTACCCACTGAGCAATCCAGCTATCTCTTTTCTAGTTGTTTTTTGTTTTAGTTGCCATGCCCAATTCATTGATCTACTTTTTCTCTCTTTTATTAATGTAAATGTTTAGAGATAAAAATTATTCCTAAGTACTACTTTGGTTATATTACAGAATTTTTTTGGTATGTGGTCTCACTGTTGTAATTCTCTATAATGAAGTCATTTATCATTTGTTCTTTGTCCTGTTCATTCTTTAGGATTAGATTATTTCATTTCCAATTAGTGTTTAATCTATGTTTCCAGAGCTCTTTATTGAATATAATTTTTATCCCATTATGATCTGAAACAGATACATTTTATATTTCTGCTTTTCTACATTTGATTGTGAGGTATTTATGATGTAAGACATGGTTATTTTTGTGAAGGGGCCATATACAGCTGAGAAAAAGGTATGCTCCTTTCTATATGAATTTTTTTCTAGAGATCTATCATATCTAACCTTTCTAAACTTCTATTCATCTCTTAACATCTTTCTTGTTTATTTTATGGTTAGATTTATCCATTTCTGAGAGGGGAATATTGAGGTTCCTTACTAGTATAGTTTTACTATCTATTTCCTTCTGTAACTGATATACATTGTAATTCATTTGAAATCACTGGTCAATTAAATTCAGAGCAGTTACCAAAGGCCTAGAAAGAACAGGAAAATACTATGGAAGTTGACATTGGAAGGATAGAGTCTTAACCTGCTCAGATCCAGATCTCACTTTTGAATTAAAGTCAGCTTGAACCTTTGGGTTAGAGGCAAGTAGGCCACCTTACTGAGGATTGTTTCTTTTTCTTGTTTTTGTATCTCCAGAACCCAACATCTTGCCTGAAGACAGTGAGTGCTTAATAAATGTTTGTGATTTTGACTGACTAGAGAGGGAGATGGAGGAGGTGAGGAGAAAGGCTGTTCCTTATACTATAGTTTCTAGAGACTTCATCATTCTAATTACCTTCCTTCAGTTGTACTTTAACTTTCTAGTATGATTTTTGTTTGTTTTTTTTTTTTTTTAGGCAATTGGGGTTAAGTGACTTGCCCAGGGTCACAAAGCTAGTAAGTGTCAAGTGTTTGGTCTGAGGCCAGATTTAAACTCAGGTCCTCCTGATTTCAGGGCTGGTGCTCTAACCACTGTGCCACCTAGCTGCCCCTCTCTAGTATATTTCTTAAAATGTGGTGCTCAGAATTGAATACACGTAGTCAGATATAGTTTGTCCAGTTGAGATTACAATGAGTCTATTACTTCCCACACAACTACATTCTAAGATTCCCGAATTTTTTTGATAGCTTTGTTATACTATGTACTTATTTTAGACAATATTGCCAAATAGAATATCTAAAATAATATTAACTGACTTTTGTGGTATAGTAGGAAAAAAAAAAACTCCAACAAAGCTGGTTTTAGAGTCTAGAAGACCTAAAGTCAAATGATTGTAGTGGCACTTACTACCTATGAGACCTTGGGCAAGTCACTTAATCTCTGTGTGCTTGTTTCTTCATCTATAAGAACAGGTAGTTGGGCAAGATGACCTCTATGGTCCTTTCCAGATCAATAACTATGATCCTACTATAACTTTCGAGATAAAGATATGATCTCAGACGTTCAACTCTGGCAGATTCTCAAAGTGTGGTCTGAGAAACCCTGGGAGTCTCCAAGACCCTTTCAAGAGATTCTTTAAGGTTCCACTTATTTTTATAATAATACTGAGACATTTTAATTTCCAATAGAGTAAATATCAACAGATATAACTCATACAAGTAAAAACTCTTGGTTGGGGGAGGGAATTTAATTTTTAAGCATGTAAGGGGTCTTAAGACCAAAAAATTTGAGAACCACTGATTGATTCATGATATAGTTCATTCTTGACTACATAACTTCATTAACCTTACTTAAGATAGTATAGTGGATGTTTTGCCTGTGTTTAGCAATATGAAGAGACAAGCAGAATTACTTGGAAAGTGAGTAGTCCAAAAAAAGTTATGCTTTCTCAAGAACACATAGTCCTATTAAGGACACATGATTAAGCTCCAAAGCTTAGTCAAAACATACAAAGTTACACAGAAGGAAGAGGAACGGCTAGACCTTAGATTGCTATAAAAGAAAGCTTGTCTTTGGTATGAATTCCACAGAAGCTCACCATACCAAGGGCAATCCAATGCCTTGTTTGGCAGCACCAGAAGAATTCAGAGAAGAGGTAGCTGGATACTCCAGATAGTGGCTGTTAATTTGATCAGCACAAATGATCTGAGGTACTTCAGAGTTGTCATAGTCTTGATGTATCACAAGAACACTGCTGGATCCCAATACTATCTTGCTAAATGTCCAGATCTTTTTCACACAAACTGTCATGTCCAGGTCTCCTGCATTCTGTGCTTGGGCAACAGATTTTCTTGAACCTAAAATGGAAGACTTCACACTGATTAATTTCAACTTGCAGATTTGTGTCCTGAATTCCAACCTATGAGCTTCTTTTATGGTACAGACTTTCTTTGCTACAAGTGCTCATCAGACCTAATTGAAGTGTGTGTTTTCTATTTCTACATTTTCCTTTATATTTTGTGAAGAAAAGCATGACAAAACCTCATTAATTCAGACCACACTAATTAGGCACTAATTCATATGAGTTGGGTCAAAAGTGATACTCTATATTGACCATGACAAAAGTGGCTTTCTGAGCAAATGAATAGTGTTTATGTACTACAAGAACCAACCTCTCCAAGCAGTTTAGGAGTAACCATTTGTATACAATGTAATTGCAATGTAAGCCTTATACAAGCACTACTTTAGTATGCTAATAAAATCATTTTTATTTATTCATTAAAACAGTAACCCTACCTGATTAGCATGGTTATTGTTATTGGGAATAATTAAATTCCATTGCATTGAGATTCTTCAATATTTGGATTGACTCATAACTTCATTGATGTGGGTATCCCCTACCCCATGGAGAATGGAACCCATTCACATATTTTGTACAATTATTTTCTATGTCTTTTCATATTTTATCAATAAAAGATCTGCTGAATGTGCTCAGGGCCTTCCTCTTGGTATTTTAACATTAAAATATTCTAAATTTCAGACTTTTCTTTAATTATGAGATTTTACCAGAGTTACTTCAACACAGAATTAATCACCTTTTCTACGAAATCTCTTCATTCTAAGTTCTTGCTTCTAACTACGGGCACTATCATACTGAAAAGTCACTCAAGTACAAAACCTCAGATTCATCTTGGTTCTTCTTTTCATTTTCCACAACCAATCAGTGAATTAGTCTTGTGGATTCCCTCTCTACAATATCCCTTCCTTCCTTCCTCTTCTCTCTACTCACACTGTCTAGCCTAGTTCAGCCTCTCATCTCTCTTTTTTTTTTTTTTGGATTGGCCTACAATCAAAACTTCTTAAACATCTCCTTCTTCCATATCCTCTCTACTTTCTAATCTGTCATTTGTATAGCTACCAAAAAAAATCTTCCCAAGGTACAGCATACAAAACCCTATCTCCTGTTTTTGAGCCTCTTCAATGTCCATTCTCAATGGCTGAAATCCTTTCAGTCCCCACTTCTTGGAATATCTCGTTTGAGGGCAGGAATGGTTTCATTTTTAAAATTGTATATAGAGTGCCACATTGCACCTGGCACATAGTAGGTACTTAATAAATGCTTGTTAATAGATTAATAGGAGGTGGCCTGGCTAAGGAATAGATAGTTGGATGGAGAAAAGTTAGGGTGGAAAAACTAGAGGTTTACCCCAACTCCAACAAAAAACTATTAAGTGCAGAGCACTTTGCCAGAATAAAATGTTGAACATAGGACCAAGGATAGAATTCTTAACTAGAGATCTCCAGGCTGACATTACCCCGTCAATCAATGTATTTGGGTCTTTGAAAATATGGAGTTTATTTTTTTCTTTTATTCAGCTAATTCTAAGATCATCTAACTGTATTATAATCTAGGTTCATCTTTCCAACTAGCTTTCATGGACATTGTAAAGTGTTTCAATCAATCGATAAACATTTATTAAGCTTTTAATGGAGGCAACTAGGTAGCTCAGTGGATATAGCAGTGGGCCTGGGGTCAGGAAGACCTGAATTCATTCTTTTTTTTTTTTTTTTTTAGTGAGGCAATCAGGGTTAAGTGACTTGCCCAAGGTCACACAGCTAGTACGTGTCAAGTGTTTGGTCTGAGGCCGGATTTGAACTCATGTCCTCCTGACTTCAAGGCCGGTGCTGTATCCACTGCACCACCTAGCTGCCCCTGAAGACCTGAATTCAAATCCATCCTCAGATACTTACTAGCTGTATGACCCTGGGCAAGTCATTTGCTTGCCTTAATCCACTGTAAAAGGAAATGGAAAATCACTCCAGTATCTTTGTCAAGAAAACTCACAAAAAGTTTGACGTGACTAAACAACAACAGTTTTAATACTGGTACCAGTCACAGTGGTCAATGCTTTGTCAAATGCCTTGCTGAAATTCAGATATTCTGTATTTACAGAAAAGTAGTGATTAGGGCCCTAAATTCAGAGTTAAGAAAATTTAAATTTGAATCCTATCTCAAAAACTGTGACCATGGGTAAGCCACATATAACGTGAGTAATTAAATGGGGTAAAATAAAAAATTCAATTTATCAACTTGTTCAATAAATTTTATGGTTTTTCATACCTTAAATTACGTAATATGTCCTTTTATGGCTGGAGTCATTTGTGATTTAGAATTGAGTCCATAAGATTTAAAATACATTCTTTAATTGTTCATCATGAAACCATGCATCATACTGTATATCTTTTTTTTAACTCTGGCTTGACCTAATCTTTCTTTAAATTTAAATAGTATTTTATTTTCCCCCAATTACATATCAAGAAAATTTTTAGCATTCATTTTTACAAGATTTTGAGTTCCAAATTTTTTTCCTCCTTTTCCTCCCCTCTTCTGAAAATGGTAGGCTGTTTGATATAGTTTATATATGTGCTATCATGTAAAAATATGTTCATATTAGTCACAGTTCTGAAAGAAGAAACAGATCAAAAGGGGAAAAAACCTGAGAAAGAATAAAGTAAGTGAAAAAATATGCTTCACTCTGCATTCAGAGTCCATCAGTTCTTTCTCTGGATGTCAACAGCATTTTCCTTCTTAAGTCCTTTGTACTTGTATTGAATTGTTGTGTTACTGTAAAAAATTGAGTCATTCATTATTGATCATCATGCAATGTTGCTGATGCTGTGTACAATGTTTTCCTGGTTCTCCTCATTTCACTTTGCATCAGTTGTACAAGTCTTTCCAGGTTTTTTCTGAAATCTACCTGTTCATTTCTTATTGTGCAATAGTGTTTCATTACATTCATATACCACAGCTTGTTCAGCCATTCCCCAATTGATGGATATCCCCTCAATTTTCAATATTTTGCCACCACAAAAAAGGCTGCTATCCTTTTCCCATACAAATGATACCTACATAGTAGTGGCATTACTAGATCAAAGGGTAATGCACAGTTTGGTTGCCCTTTGGGCATAGTTCCAACTTGCTCTCCAGAGTGGTTGTATCAATTCACACCTGCACCTACAGAGTCCATTAGTGTCCCAATTTTCTCACGTACTTTCCATTTATCATTTTACTTTTTGTCATATTAGCCAATATGATTGGTGTGAGGTAGTATTTCAAAGTTGTTTTAACTTGTATTTCTCTAATCAAAAGTGATTTAGAGTACTTCTTCATATGCCTATAGATAACTTTGATTTCTTCATCTGAAAACTTCCTGTTTATATGCTTTGACCATTTATCAATTGGGCAATGGTTTATATTCTTATAAATTTGGCTCAGTTCTCTATTTGAGAAATGAGGCCTTCATCAAGAGACTTTTGCTGTAAAGATTGTTTTCCAGCTTTCTACTTTTCTTCTAATCTTGGTTACATTGGTTTTGTTTGTACAAAAGGTTTTCAATTTAACAGGATCAAAATTATTTATTCTACATTTCATAATGTTCTCTATCTGTTGTTTGGCTATGAATTCTTCCCCTCCCCATGCATATGACAAGTAGGCCATTCCTTGCTTTTCTAATTTTACTGTTTCATTGTCTACTCTATGGTACCTTTTAGCAAGATATAGTTTCCTTCCTTATCTCTTTTAATTAGATCTATTTTTGCTTTTATTTTATCTAAGATCAGAATTGCTACCCCTGCCTTTTTTTTTTTACTTTAACTGAAGCATAATAGATTCTGCTCTGGATCCTTACCTTTACTCTGTGTGTGTGTGTGTGTGTGTGTACTTCAAGTGTGTTTCTTTTAAGCAGCATAATGTAGCATTCTAGTTTTTGTTCTACTCTGGTAACTGATTCTGTTTCATGGGAGAGTTCATCCCATTCACATCCACAGTTATTATTACTACCTGTGTATTTCCCTCCATCCTATTTTTCTTCTTGTTTGTCCACCCTCTTCTTTCACCCTTTTTCACATCATCAGTATTTTGCTTCTGTCTACCACTTCCCCTGATCTGCCCTCCCTTCTGTCAGTTCCTACCTCTAACCCACTTTATTTAATCTCCTCCCCTCCTACTTCCCTTTTGGGTAAGATATATTTCTATATTCCATTGACTGTGTATATTATTCCCTCTTTGAGCCAATACTGATGACAGTAAGGTTCAAACAATGCCCATTACTCCCCCTCCCTTCTTCCCCCTCCCCACTGCAATAGGTTTTTCTTGCCTCTTTATATGAGATAATTTACCCCATTCTCCCTCTCCCTTCTTTCTGAATCCTTTGTTATCCTCTTTATGATCCCTTAATTTTTTTATGTCATCCCTTCAAATTCACCTTATACCCATATCATCTGTCTATGTATATTCCTTCTATCTATACTGTTAGCAACACAACCTTTAAGAGTTACAAATATCATCTTCCCATAGAGGGATGTAAGCAGTTTATCTCTATTGAATCCTTTGTGTTTTCTTTTCTCTTTTTACCCATTTATACTTCTCTTCGGTCTTGATATTGGAGATCAAATTTTTGGTTTAGTTCTGGTCTCCTTATGAAGACTTGAAATCCTTCTATTTCATTGAATGACCATTTTTTCCCTTGATGTATTATGCTTAATTTTGCTGGGTAAGTGATTCTCGGTTGTAGTCCTAGCTCCTTTGCCCTCTGGAACATCATGTTCCCTGACCACTGATCCTTTAATGTTGCAGCTACCAGGTCCTGTGTGATCCTAATTGTGACTCCCCAATATTTGAATCATTTCTCTCTGGCCACTTGTATTTTTTTTCCTTGACCTGGTAGTTCTGAAATTTGGCTGCAATGTTCCTTGGGGTTTTTATTTTTGGATCTCTTTCCTGAGGTGATCAGTGGATTCTTTCAATGCCTATTTTGTCCTCTGCTTCCAGGACATCAAGGAAGTTTTCCTTGATTATTTCATGAAAGATGCTGTCCAGGTTCTCCTTTTGATTATGGCTTTCAGTTAGTCCAATGATTCTGACATTGTCTCTCCTGGATCTATTTTCAGGTCAGTTGTTTTTTTTTTCCCCATGAGGTATTTTAAATTTTCTTCCATTTTTTCATTCTTTTGATTTGTTTGATTGATTCATGATATCTCATAGAGTATTAGCTTCCACTTGCCCAATTCTCACCTTTAAGGTGTTGTTTTTCTCAATTAACTTTTGTACTTTCTTTTCCGTTTGGCCAGTTGTGCTCTTTAACGAGTTGTTTTCTTTGGTGGATTTTTTTGTTTCCTGTTCCATTTGGCCAATTCTACTTTTTTAAGCAGTTTTCCAGGCTGTTAACTTTTTTTTCATAATTCTCTTGGATCACTATTTCTTTTCCTAATTTTTCTCCTCTCTTTCTTATATGATTTTTAAGCTCCTTTTTGACCACTTCCATGAGATTTTCCTGTTTTTCTTTGGGATTTTGCCCATAGGTGTTTTGACATTGTTGTACTCTTCTGAGTTTGTGTCTTGGCCTTCCCTGTCACCATAATAACTTTTTATGGTCAGATTCTTTGTTTTTGTTTTTGTTTGTTTGTTTGTTTTGTTTTGGTTTTTTGGCCTTTTTCCTTTCTTTTAAATTTGAACTCTGCTCCCAGGGCAGCAGAGGCACTGTTTCTAGCTTCTTGTGCTAGTAATTGTAGACACTGGCTGTCTACCTGGTGCTGCACTGATGTTGCCCTGAGGCCACAGGGGAACCCTCATGTCTAGCGCTGAGCTGAGGGTGTAGGGTTGGGGCTGGCATTGCTGGAGGGCATGAGGGTCTGGCAGTTTACTTGATGCTAAGCTGGGGTCCTAGTGCTGGTGTCTGGAGTGTTAAGGCCCAGTGCTAGTTCTGCTACTCCAGAATTTGTTTTGGGGCTCTATTTTATGGTTGCTTAGAGGTGAATATGGAAGAGTTGCAGTGGTTTACTGCTTCCTCCACCATCTTGGATATTAGAAGTCTGGATATTTTTGATGATGAGTTTATTTTTCCAAGTCTAGCATTGATTATAGCTTATATGTTTTCAATGAGGTTTAATTCAGGTGTATTCCCAGAACATTGAAACATCTCTATTTCTATTTCTTTGAAAAATTTCTTAACCTTTCATGACATATGCCATGGTGAAAGAATGTGTTACAATATTCTTTCTCCATCTGAAAATTTCTTAAATGCCAGAGCAATTCTGCTTCTCAGTATGTTAATTTTTTTTATCAGAGTTCATCATTGCTTCAGTAAGGACAAGAATTCCAGGACAACTGTAATTTTTTTTAACCCTCCTGAATATTTTATTGCATGGATGTTTTATAGTCTGATTAAGATGACTGGATCTGACTTAACTTCCTCAGATTGTGATTATGAGTGATTATGAGTGAGCCTTGAGTGAAAAAGTGTGCTTCTTTGATAGTGATTACCTTTTTCTATTCTTCACTTCTTTAATATTTGCATTATTATTTTCCCATTTCAAGATTTTTTACCCCTTTACAGTAGTGATTAGCAGTTGTTGTTTTTTTCCCCACTGTGCTCATTTTTTTTCCCAAAATTCAAAAACTCTGTGCTACATGTAGAGGAATCATTTCAGGTGCTAAATGATCCTTGCTTATTTTCTGGAGATTAATTGGGTGTTTTACACTAGCAGTCTGTCAGATGTTGCTGTGATATATTATTTTTATTAATTTATGTATTTTTGCACTTTAGTGACATCTATCCTGTTTCACTGTGGGCTTGCATGTTTCTTGTAATGTCACTGTGATATCTCTAACAGTCATTGAAATGAGCTCTTTAAGAAATACAACTTTTGAACTTTTCCTTGGAGCCATATCTATTCTTAAAAACCACACATAATTAAAAATACAATAAGAGAAATTAATGAAGCAAATATGTATGACATGAAATCCATACTAAACTGATGAAAAACTAACTGAAGGTGGAGAAACCAATTCAACCCAGTTCCATCTGGATCAAGGTTAAACATTCTGAGTCAGCCCAGTATTATTCGATGAACACATACAAGACTATTACTGTCAGAAAATGAAACAGTATCAACATTATTGCTTTCCCAAGTAATTCACACATTATTTCAACCTCTCTGAGCCTCAGTTTCCTCAACTATAAAAAGGTCAAAATAATAGTACCTTCATCATAATGATGTCAGGATAAAGGAGATAAAATGCATAAAGTACATTTCAAGCCTGGAAGAACTTAAAAAATGTTAACCATTGTTATTATGGCATTTCTTAGTTCTACCAGTTTAGTAATTTAATCAAAGAAATGGGTTTAGGTGGGTTTGACTTGTTTTTAACAAATCCATGCTAATTCTTCCTGATCCCACCTATTCCCATTCTAAAAACTGATAAGCCATCACTTTAACAATGTATTTTATAATTTTATTAGCTCATCAGTATTTGAAATCCACCCTTCCCCCTTTTTGTGGATGGTATTTCCCTGTCTTTTGTTTTCCAACATCTTTCTCTTAAAGTTTCTTAAAGATCATTTTAGTTACAAGTTCTTTCACTGCTTTGGGTTATAATTCTTCCAGGCCTGATGACTTGAGCTTATTTAAAGAAGCTAAGTTATCTCTTATTATCTTCTCACTTTTGATAGATTTTAGCTTCCTGTTATTTATTTTTTTTTTGGTCTTTCCCAGTTTTAAGAAATATTTTCCTTTTAGAGTAAATAAGCCAAATAAGCATTGGTTACTTTTGTCTTCTCTCCAGCACCTGTTTCACTTCTATTCCAAGCAATAGTATTATTCATTCCTTGTTCTTCCTCTTGCACCAAACATAGGTTAAAAACAAAACAAAACAAAACAAAATCCTCTTTTTTACCCTGGGTATTTTTGGCAAATCTCCATTCATTCTGGGTTTTGCCTTCCTGTTATTATTTTTATTGGATCATGCCTCTCTTTTGTGTTGAATTTGTATTCATTTTGTAATAAATTTGTATTGATTTTTATTCATTCTTCCTTCTATCTTTTGTGTATGTTCTTTTTAAACCCAAATTTGTAATGACCTCCTATACAGTCACATTGCTAAATATTTTCCACTTGTCTTTCTCATCAGAATGATCTGTGGTAGGCAGAATGATTATGTCTTAACAATTTCATTCATCATATTCCTGAGTTCTTTGAATGCTCCTCTGTGACATGCTTCTAATTATACCCAATACTCTCTTCCCTATCAAGAATTTTAAGATGTCAGTGTCACTGTTTATGTTGAAAATTCTACTTCAGGATTAAGCTGCAGGCCATATCAGAAGCACTGGGTTAGTATAAACTGGATTCTGTTTTGTGAACTTTTTAAAATTCATACTCTTTGGATGGTAGCCTTACCCAGGGTTTCTGCCAGGAACCTATGAATTCAGGTCATGTATAGGTCTCTACAGAAAAAGTAGGGAGCCCCCTCAATACCCATACAAATCATGAGTGATAATGTAAGCAAAAAAAAAATCAAATATAGCATAGGATTTATTTAATCCAATCAAAAATGTAAAGACTTGAACCTGAGTTCATAAATAAGTAACTCCCTCCCAATGAACCTCCACATACTTTAGGAGCTTATAAAACCATCCAGATGTATGGTACTATCTGTATAGTACTAGCTTCTCCCCTACAAAGGGAAAAGGTCACTAGAAAGCCAACCTCTTTCCTCTGGCCAGTGAGCTCCACTACTCGGAGGATCCCACATTAAGTGCTCAAGACATATAGTACTTCTTTAGACTTTAGAAAAAATAATTTGGGGGTCATTAGAAAACTGACCTTTCTCTCCCTTTCTCCCCATCCCATGACATTCAGTCTATAATAGTGTCACTGAAAGTCTAGAGAGTGGTGGAACCAAGATGGTGGTATAGAAAACCATCAGCTGAGGTCTTCCAAATTCCCCTCCAAACAGATATAAAATTATGCCTCAAATTGAATTCTGGAGTGGCAGAATTAATTAAAAAGTCAGATGAAACAATTTTCTAGCCAAAGATAACTTTGGAGGTTAGTAGGAAAGGTCTGTTTCACAGAGTGGTGGTTAACTCAGGTGCATAGTGCAGGCAGCACAGGTTTCATTGTTGAGCCAGCAGCTCACCTCAAGACAACTGCATTGGTGGCAACAACAGCTTTGGAAGCTCTTAGCCTAATGACAGTGGTGGAATTAGACAGCTAGTCAGAAGGAGAGTACAGGAGCCCCTTTACTGGCACTGGGTTCAGGACCCTGTTGCATTGCTCATACACAGTTCTTGATCACAGTCTCATGACCAAAAGTAGCAATAACACATGTGGATGCATGAAAGCAAGAGCCCTGGTCATGGTTCCAGGGTGCAGAGGAGTGCTTTTGGCCAATCATGGGGGAGTAGGGTCCTGGGTCTCAATTCTAAGACACAGGGGAACACTATCAATTGTGGCTGCATCAGATTGGGAGACCTCATTACATGGTTCCAGGGCAAGAGAAGTACTAGTGCTGGTGGCTACAGAGGAACAAAGCCTATGCCTGGGTAAAGATTGGAGCACAGGCCAGGGGAGCAGTGACCACACTTCTCCTTAGATCATGCTACCTTGGAAGAACCAAGATCTTATCACCAGAGCTAGCTCTGTATATAGCAGCAAGGAAGGGCCAGAGCTTGGGACAGTGCCACTTCAACCCTGGGAACAGAGCCCAATTTTAACATAAAGTTCAAAGTCAAGAAATAAACTGGAAAAATGAGCAAACAACAAAAAACTTGATCATAGAAAATTACTGTGGTGACAGGGAAGATCAAGACATAAACTCAGAAGAAGACAACAATGTGAACAGCTACATGCAAAACATCAAAGAAAAATGTGAATCTGTCACAGGCCCAAAAAGATTTCCTGGAAGAACTCAAAACAGATTTTAAACATTAAATAAAAGAGGTAGAAGAAAAATTGGGAAAAGAAATGAAAGTGGTGCAAGAAAATTATGAAAATAGAATCAACCACTTAGTAAAGGAGACACAAAAATAATGAAGAAAACAATATCTTAAAAAACAGAACTGACCAATGGTAAAAAAAAAAAGGCACAAATATCCACCAAAGAGAATAACTTAAAAAGCAGAATTGGCCAAATGGAGAAAGAGGTACAAAAATTCACTGAAGAAAAGGGTTCCTTAAAAATTAGAATTGGGCAAGTGGAAGATAATGACTCCATTAGACACCAAAGAACAGTAAAACAAAATCCAGAATAAAAAAAAGTAGAAAATGTGAAATCTCATTGACAAGACAACTGACTTGGAAGATAGATCCAGGAGAGATAATTTAAGAATAATTGGACTATCTGAAAGCCATAATCAAAGAAAGAGCCTAGACACCATCTTTCAAGAAATTATCAAAGGAAAGCTGCCCTGATATCTTAGAATCAGAGTAAAATATAAATTGAAAGAATCCATTGATCACTTCTTGAAAGAGATTCCAAAATGAAAACTCCCAGGAACATTACAGCTAAATTCCAGAGCTTCCAGGTGAAGGAGAAAATATTGCAAGTAGCCAGAAAGAAATAATTCAAATATTGTTGAGTCATAGTCAAGATAACATAAAATTTAGAAGCTTCTATGTTACAGGAGCAGAGGTTTTGGAATATGATATTCCAGAAGGCAAAGGAGCTGGTATTATAACTAAGAATCACCCAGCAAAACTGAGTATAATCTTTCAGGGGAAAAATTGTTATTCAATGAAATAGAGGACTTTAAAGCATTCTTGATGAAAAGACCAGAACTGAATAGAAAATTTGAATTTCAAATGCAAGACTCAAGAGAAGCACAAAAAAAGGTGAACAAGAAAGAAAAATAATCAGGGACTCAATAATGTTAAACTGTGTATATTCCTACATGAGAAGATAATACTTGCCACTCCTAAGAACTTTCTCATTAGGGAAGTTAGAAGGAGTATACATACACAGAGGGCTTGGGTGTGAGTTGACTATGATGGAATGATTAAAAAAAATGAAATTAAGGCATGACAAATAAGAATGCATTTTGAGAAGGGGATGGGGGTGGAGAATGGGGAAAATTATCTCACATAAGATGCACAAAAGGAAGAGTTTTTATAATGGAAGGGAAGTTGGTGGTGGAAGTGGGCAATGCTTGACCCTTACTCTCATCAGAATTGGCTCAAAGAGGGAATAACATATATATTCTGTTGAGTATAGAAACCTATCTTACCTTACAGGAAAGTAGGAGGGGAAGGGAATAGGAAAAGAGATGGGTAACAGAAGGGAGGAAAGATTAAGGGAAATATTGGTCAGAAGCAAAACAGACTTTTGAGGAGGAAGGTGGTAAAAAGAGAGAGAAGGATAAACAGGGAAAACACAAAAGAAGGAAATACACAGTTAATAATCATAACTGTGAATGTGAATGGAATGAACTCACTTATAGAATGGAAGTTGATAGTAGGTTATATTAAAAACCAGAATCCAACAATATGTTGTTCACAAGAAACATACTTGAAACACTGAAACAAATACAGAGTAAAAAATGAGAGGTTGGAGTAGAATTTATCATACTTCAGCTGAGGTTAAAAACAAACAAACCAGGGGTAGCAATCATGATCTCCATAAAAGAAGAAGCAAAAATAGACCTAATTAAAAGAGACAAACAGGGAAACTAGATTTTGCTAAGATGCCATAGATAATGAAATAATGTCAATACTAAACATATATGTGGCCAATGACAGAGCATCCAAATTCTGAAAGGAAAAGTTAAATGAGTTACAGGAGGAAATAGACAATAAAACCATACTACTGGAAGACTTCAACTTTTCTCTCTCAGAACTAGATAAATCTAACAACAACAAAAAAGAAGTTAAGGAGATGAATAGAATTTTAGAAAAGTTAAATATATAGACCTCTGGAAAGAATGGAATGGAAATGGAAAGGAATATACCTTTAAAATCTGACCATGTATTAGGGCATGAAAACCTCACAACCAAATGCAGAAAAGCAGAAATAGTAAGTGCGTCCTTTTCAGATGACAAAGCAATAAAATTATATTCGATTAAGGCCATGGAAGCATAGATTAAAAATTAATTTGAAACTAAATTATCTAATCCTAAAAAATGGGTGGGTCAAAGAACAAATAATAGAAATGATAATTTCTTTAAAGAGAGTGACAACAATGAGAAAACATACCTAATTTATGGGATGCATCCAAACCAGTACCTAGTGGAAAATTTATATCTCTAAATCTTACATTAATAAAATAAAGAGCACAGATCAATGAATTTGCTGTGCAACTAAATAAACTAGAAAAAGAACAAATTAAAACCCCCAATTAAACACCAAATTGGAAATACTGAAAATCAAAGGAGAACTAATAAATAAAACTAGGAACTAATTTCATGGAAAAAAAGAATAGTAAACTATTCATTAATTGAATTAAAACAAGAAGAAAAACCAAATTACCAGTATAAAAGATAAAAAAGGTGAATGCACTACCAATGAAGATGAAATTAAAACAATTATTAGGAGCTAATTTGCCTAATTACATGTCAATAAATATCACAACCTAAGCGAAATAGATGAATACTTATAAAAATATATTACCCATAGTAACTGAAGAGGAAATGGAATATTTAAATAACCCTGTCTTAGAAAAAGAAATTTACTAAACCATCATTGGACTCCCTAAGAAAAAAATCCCCAGGACCAGGTGGATTCACAAGTGAAGTCTATCAAACATTTAAAGAACAATTAATTCCAAGACCATATACACTATCAGAGAAAATTGGCAAAGTAGGAGTTCAACCAAATTACTCTTACAACACAAATATGGTGCTGATATTTAAGTCCAGAAAAAAAAGGGAAAAAAAAATAGAGCAATTTCCCTAATGAATATTGATACAAAAATTTAAAATACTTGGAGATTTTAGCAATACATCACAAAGATCATATACTGTGACCAGGTAGGATTTATACCAGGAATGCAGGTCTGGTTCAATATTAGGAAAAAATATCAGCATAGTTGACTACACCAATATCAAAAACAACAAATATATATATATTTATATAATTATATCAATAGATGCAAAATATGCCTTTGGCAAAATACACCCAGTCCTATTAAAAACATGAGGAAGCATAGGAATAAATGGAACTTTCCTTAAAATGACAAGCAGTATCTATCTAAAACTGTCAACAAGCATTATCAGTAATGGGGATAAGCTAGAAGACTTTCTGAGGGGAAGCAAGGATTTCTTTTATCAGCACTACTATTTAATATTGTTTTAGACATGCTAGCTATAGTAATAAGACAAGAAAAAGAAATTGAAGGAATTAGAATAAGCAATGAGTAAATAAAACTCACTCTTTGTAGATGATATAATGGCATCCCTGAAGAATCCCAGAGAATCAACTAAAAACTAGTTTGAATTAGCAACTTTAGCAAAGTTGTAGAATATACAATATTCCCACATAAATTTATCAGCATTTCTATATATTACCAACAAAATCCAGTAGGAAGAGAGAGAGAAGGGGAAATTCCATTTAAAGTAACTGCAGACAATACAAAACCCTTGGAAATCTATCTGCCAAGACAAACCTAGGAACCATATGAACACAATTATAAAATACTTCTTACACAAATAAAGTTAGATCTAAACAATTGGAGCAATATTCGTTGCTCATGGGTTGGCTGAGCCAAAATAATAAAAATGACAATTATACCTAAATTAATTATTCAATGCCATATCAATCAAATTATAAAAAAAAGAAGTAGAGAAAATAATAAAATTTATATCAAAGAACAAAAAGTCAAGAATATGAAGGGAACCAATGAAAAAAAAGTGTGAAGGAAAGGGGCCTAGCAGCACCAGGTCTCAACTCCTATCATGCTGCTGACTGCTAGCACTAAAGCCATGCAAATTGCCTTGAAGTTTTGACAAGCCTGAAGGCAGCACATATTAACACTAGTCGGTGTTAATATGGGAAGGAACTAATACCCTCTGCTCTGCATTCTCACTTCTTGTGGGGAAATAATATCCCTCTCCCACTTATATCAGCAAACCCTTTAAAATTTCATATTTAAATTTCAAATAATGAACTATGAAAATATTAAAAATACTCAAAGCATTTTAAAGGATATTCCAGACATAGAAGAAATCATCAAAAATTATTAAACATAACCATACCAGAAAGTACATCCATTACCAGAAATCTTTATGTTGCTCCAACTAAAGACATTTGAAATACTTATAGCTTTGCAAGTTAATTTCCATTTATCCAAACTACCTACGCCATTCTGGTTATACCTTACTTCATTTCTTTGCATTCCTTCCAACTCTTTTCCCCTGCTCCTCACATCCTTGCGTTACCTTTTCCTTCTCTTTGAACTTAAAGACCTCTATCTTGAGTCTAGACCTAGTCACTTGGTAATACTTACAAAGTTTTTTTACCACATCCTTATTTGAGAGGAAAAAGAAACACAGAAAGCTAAGGACTGAAATTTTGATACCAAGTTCTGCGATGCAGTCTTGTCCTAGTATCTTTTGGATCACTTAGGACCTGAATATTGTTTTGTGATGATCAATATAATAAATTGTGCCTGTTAATCATTATATTTTCATTCTAATTTTTATTTTGTTCATATAATGTTTTTTTCCTCAATAGACTTATAATTAATATGTTTAAAATATTTGTTTATTAAAATTCTGGTCATTGTCTCATATAGGTGAGAGATTGCACATTGATGAGGCAAGGCATAGGAAGAATTAAGTTCTGGTGCTGAATACTAAAATAGGAACATGATAGCATCATAGAGGACAGATGTTGGAAGTTGGGGTCATGCTTTAAGTTTGGCCATACTCGTCCTTATAATGAGTTTGTCACTTCATTATGAATGCCTTAAGTTTAAAATAATTTTAGATAATTTCTTTTGATGGAAGAATATCTATGCTGGTCACCCATTTAAGGCGTACTCTTATGTCTCATTTCTAGTAACAAGAGTTGAAATTTGTATAGCACCTGCAAAGTACTTTCTGTAGATTATTTGAGCCTCACAACAACTCTGTGCATAGCTATTATCACTCCCATTTTACAAATGAAGAACCTGGATGACAGTGGGGTCAAGTGGCTGGTCAACAGTCTCACAACTAGTAAGAATCAGAAGTAGCATTCAAACTTAGTTTTTTCAACCTCCAACTCCAGGACTCCATTGTTGCATGATATCACTTATCTCATTGTGACATGCAGATGCAAAGAATATGCCAATAGAAGTTCTACAAGGCTGAAAAAGACTTTGAGTATGGGCTTGTCAATGGAGTATATAAGTATATAAGTATACAACCTTTCAAGTTTGGGAAGGTTAACAATCAGAAGTTTGGTCATTGGGTAATTAATTTTGGAGGATATAGCATCTCATCAAAACATCTACTAAAGCATAAAGGATTATGTCAGAGGAGGTACTGACTACCCATACTAATGGTATCACCAATTCTTTGATGTAGTTATATAAGTTTGTATTTGTAATTAGGAGGATCCCAGGGAATTAAAAATGAAATCTTGAGGTAGAAGGCATCATAAAAAAGAATTGCTTGCTACCAAACATAGGATCATAATATTAGAGATTTAGAACTGGAAAGGGCTTTAGAATTTATTGAATCCAACCCATTGATTTTAGAGGTGAGATATCTGAAGCCCAAAGAAGTTAATAATTTACTTTGGGTTGAACAGGTTATAAGTCATAGAGCAAGGATTTGAACTAAAGTTAAATGACTGAGGGAAGATTTGTCTTCCTATCTTCAAGTCCAGTGCTCTATCTATTACACTGCATTTTATATCATTGCCTGAACTCTATAAACTGATTTACACAACTAATCCCAGTAGCAAAAACTTGGCCTAATGTCCCAGAAAGGACTTTAGATTCAGGGTTAAAAGCTCTGGGTTCAAATTTTTGCTGTACTGCTTACCTGACATAATTAGACACTTACAGGTCCTCGGGCAAGTCAATTAAAATCAGTTTTCTCATCTGTAAAAGGAAAAAATGACAAATTTTTTTCTTCTTTAGTTTTAAGTCCTATAGCGTATAGTATGATCATTCAATAGATAAACAAAACCAGGCTAAAAACTGAATGGGCTAGCATAGTCTTCTATAATTGATTAGTTTTAATAAATCTCTCTTTACCTTGCCACAATAAATAGCTGATTTTGGAACAACATTTGAATTAATTGTTCTGATGGTCTTTTATAGTGTCCTAATGATGCCGACTGGGTTTTCATACTTAGGTTATTATTTAACATGCAAAATGAATATTTTTATCTACAACTGACACAATAGGGAATTCGTCAGAATGTGTATGTGAACAATCCTGCCTAAACTTCTTAAATACATCTAATATAAATACCGAGGAACCACATGCACCAATTATCAAAATACCATGAGCGTTTTATCTGATTTAGCTACGTTGGAGTGGTAGATTTTTGTGCACTTAGATAAACAATGAAACTAATTGGAGTGCCATAAAAAGATTTGTATGTAATAAGAGCATCAGGGAACATTGCCAGTTTATAGAGATCAAAAGAAAGCTGTCTCTGGAAAAAAAAAAAACAACAGGTAATTCTTGCAATAGATTTGAGTCCTAGGAAGCAAGTCTGCTCTTTAGGACATTTGTGGCCTTTAAGGCCATTTTATTTAATCTCCTCCTAACACTTGTAAATCCTACAAAAAAAAAATCCCCATGTGATGAAATTTACTTTTTATTATTTGCTTTTGAGAACCAGGCCTCAATTCCCAGGGTAGGCCCTTTAACATTGGTTAATGAGAACTATGTTGAAAGGCTTTTGAAGGTTTTCAGCTCCTCATGTGTCACTTAAGTGAGGGGGAAAAATAAAAACAAAAAGTTTCCCAATGATGTGGAACCTTTTTTCCCTACCTATCATAAAGAATAATGATTAGAGCTACGTGTTTAGCTAGTCTAGTGAACTCTTCTTCCCACAGGAGAATAGGTTTTCTTTTTTTTTTTTTTAATAATCTTATCAAGCACTTATAGTTTACCTGGGAGAATCAAAATGCCCCAGGGTTAGAGTCTGTGCAAGAGTACTGTGTTTTCACTAAAACTTAATGTGATCTAATTCCATTGCAGGGACTGTGGAACTTAAAATTATGTTGTTCTGAGAAGCTCCTTGGTCAAAACTTGTTCCCTGGGTTAAATAAATAACTTAAGGGAAGAAAGAAAGATCTGTAGAATCTAGATTTCTAGTTCAAATTTTCTTCTGCTTAAATTTAAGTTTTCATTTTATCGAGTTGTTCTTGTTCAGTCATATCAGTCTTGTCTGAGTCTTTGTGACCTGATTTGGGTTTTCTTGGCAAAGATACTGGAGTGGTTTGTCATTTCCTTCTCCAGCTTATTTTAGATGAAGAAACTAAGACAAACAGAGTTAAGTGACTAGCCCAGAGTCACACAGCTAGTAAGTGTCTGAGGCTGTATTTCAACTCAGGTCTTTCCTGATTCCAGGCCTGGCACTTTATTCACTATGCTACCAAGCTGCTATGATCATTTGTTGTATGATATACATGATATCTTAGTGAACAACGTTCAGGTTTCTCTGGTCCTAAAATACGGATTGACAGAACATATCAATGCAATTCTTATCTTCATAATTTCTTTTTAGATCTTAAGCTTGATTCAATCTTATAATTTAGCTTCTCCCTATCCCCTACCATAATCAGCAAACATTAATTAAACATCTAGTATGTGAGAGGTTTCCCTCCCAAAATGATTTTTTTTTGCTTTTTTTCTCTCTTGAATTGGCAAACTAGGTCATCTTTTGCTTCATTTCTTTCCCAACCTTAAATCACTGAATGGGTGCTGCCTCAGACAGACTGAGACCTGGAAAAGATCTTGCAAGGAATATAAATTTCTTGAAATAATGCTCTGGAAAACCAAGCATTGATAAAGTCATTGGAATTCAAATAGAGCTATTTAACTATGCCTTAAACCCAAATCACTCTGGCCTTCACTGATTGGCCAAGAATGGGCCCCAACCCAAGTCTCACTTGCTCATTATTTGGGTTTTGATGACTCAGAGCAATTGTTTCTGTTCTGGCCAGAAATTCTGAGGGTCTTCCCCTCCCAGACTGATTCTTTTATGAAGTAAAAATGGGCCATCTTTTGCTTCAGTTCTTACCTGGCTTTTAATTACTGAATGTGCATTGCCTCTGATAAACTAAGACCTGGGGAAGACCTTAGTTTAAAAAGGCCAAGGTCTCCCACTGTACCCACATTGTGTTCTGACCCATGTTTCGCCACTGGACACAGATGACTCTGGAGGAGAGAGTGAGGCTAATGACTTTGCACAGCTCCACCTCACTGAAATCCAATTCACTTGCAAATCAAGACCTCTCCCTCCTGAGGTCATTGATTCTCTTGGAGAACAAAGGACAAACAACAACAACAACAAATTCTTCCGTCCTACAAAAAGCTTTTCCTGATTCCCCTTAATTCTAGAGCCTTTCCTCTCGTGATTATTTCCAACTTATTTTGTATGTAGTTTGTCCGTAGTTGTTTGCTTGTTGCCTCTACCCATTAGATTGTGAGTTCCTTGAGAGTAGGGAAGCACGGTGTTTTGCATATAGTTGTTAATGTTGTTTGCCCTTCATTCTGAAGATGACCAAACAACAGAAAGGTGACATCTTGACTTGCAAGTGAACTACATTTAAGTGAGGCAGGGCTGTGCAAAGTCACCAGCCTTCATTGGTCAGTCAGTGAGAGCCAGAGTGATTTGGACTTAAAGGTATAGTAAAATAGTTCCATTTGAATCCCAAATGGATTTTATCAAAGCCTGGTTTTTTGGAGCTATATTTCAAGGGATCATAAATAAAAACTACGTGAGATAAGAGATAATTGTCCCAACTAAAAACAACCAAGAACAACAAAACAAAACTGTGATAGAATAAATAAGCAAGAAAAACAAAATTAACCCCCAAATTTCAAGATACCTTGTAAAATATAAATGATCAAAATTTACATTCCTTTGGACAGAACACCTTCATGCATGAGTATGACTTCCCACATGGACAGAGGGAGAAGAGGAGGGGGGAGGGAAAGAGCTCAAAAAAAGAAAGCCAAGAGGAAGAGATGAGGAAGGAGAGCATTCCAGTAATCAGTGAAAATGCTTGGATTTGAGAGATGAAGTATACCACAAAAATCCCGGTTGTCATAGAATATAATGTGTGTAAGACAAATATGGGGAAGAAAGTGACTGAACAATTATATAGTATTCATTCTGACAAACTCATACTACATATCTCCAAGATTGAACGGATGTTATAGATTAATCATGTAAGGATGGAAACATTAGTCTGATGATTATAATATATATTTGCTAGAATACTGCTTTCAGTGTGTTATATGGATAGAGAACTAGTCTTAGGGTCAAGAGGGCTTGGATTCAAGACTGCTCTATGATACACACTGGCTGTATGACCCTGGGCAATTCACTTAACCTTTCAGTGTCCTCAGAAATTCTATGAGATGATAACTTGCAGAATAGTAGCATATCTTCAGTGGCACAGGACATCTTCCACCAGGAACTCCCTAAACTAACGAAATCACAAGTCTGGTTAAAACAAAAAACAAAAAATCCAAAACAAACAACAGGAACAACAACCCACAAATAGAAAGATACAAAGAAACTGCTACTTTGGTCATATTATTCTCTTGTTCAGTAACTAAAATGGTTTTTTGTTACCCATAGGGAAAAAGGCATAAACTTCTTAACATCAGCCTAAAGGCTGTGCTACAATCTGATCCTTAATTTTCATCCTTATTTTCGGTTACTCCCCCTCAACTCCAGTATGATTGATAACATAAATAATGTTTACAACAGTGCTTATTGAGTATCAAAAAAATTGGTAACAAATGATGCGCATGTGTTGAGGAATGGCAGAATTGTGGTATAGTAATATGCTGGAGTACTATTATGCTATAAGAAATGAGGTAATAGATGATTTTGAAAAGATGAGGGAAGCTTTGTTATGAACTGATACAAAGTGAAAAGTAAGCAGAATCAGAAGAACAATTTATATTATGACATCAACATTATGAAAATGAGCAATTAGGGAAAGGGAGAAAGGCAGGTAGCTAGATGGCTTTCAGAACTAACAGAATTTCTAAGAGAACCGTTTATACAACAATAGTATTATAAAGACAAGCAACTTTGAAAGTTGTGAGAATTACAATAAATGCAATGATCTCCTCCCTCTGCACCTATTCATGCAAGTCTTTCTAGGTGTCCCTGAAATGATCCATTTCATCATTTTTTATAGTACAATAGTATTCCATTGCATGTTACCTTCAAACTTAGATTAGGGCAAATTTATTTGAGGCTTATAGCACAAGATTTTCAAGTTTATAAGCCATTTTTCATTGATTTTGAAAAAAAAATCTAGTGAGAGTTTCATTGATACTCTTTGGTGTACGTGGCTTTTTTTGTTTCCCATAGAGTAGCTTGCAAGATTTCTTTTTTGTTAGTGTAGTTTGGAAGCTTAATAAAAAACTTTCTCAGGAGAGTTGGATTTTGAACTATTTGAATTTTGTGGCTTCTTTGAGGTATTATATGCTTTTGGTCATTTGGAGGCATTTACTTCATCAATTTCCTAAAAAATATTGGGACCAGATTCTTCTTGCTGCTTTTCCAGACTTCAATAATTTAGTTTGCCACTTTTGAATCTGTTCTTTAAATCTGTCCCTTTCAGTGATATTGTTTCCAAATCTCTTTCAAGGTGAATTATTTTCCAAGTTCATCTTTCTGCAGCTGCTACATTATCTACCATTTTGCCTTTTTACTTGTGTTATTTATAATCCCACTTTCAATTGCCCTTAAGGTGATAGTCATATTTTCTACAATAGTCTTCATGTTAGTGATCCTTTTTTTTTCTTCTGAGGTTTCCTTTTGAGATTTTTAAGTATAATTTGATTCTACCTTTACTTCTTCCCAGAATATTTTAAAATTGAAATATTTTTCAATTTTCTCTCATGGTTGTCTTGAAAGTTAGTCTTACTTAAATTTTTGTTTTACTTATACATTTAAATATGTCTGATGATTTTGAATTTGTTTCTGTTTACATATGTGTTTTCTTCTGTTTTCTTCAGTTACACCATAACTTATTTTAAAATTTGTGCATTGTCCCTTAAACCAGTTTTAACCTTCTTGGTGTGAATTTCTATCAATTTTGTTTCTTTTTGCCATTTCTGTTATTTTTGAGAGAGACAGAGTAGTGCCTAACTCCTTTGTATTCTCTCATTCTGCCATCTTCCTGAACAAGACAGTGATTATTTACACATTTAGTGAGCTACTGAGGAGAACTTGAGAATTTTTGTTTTAAAAATGAAGAGGTGACAGATGCAAAGAGTTGATATCCTTGATCACAGCCATTGGAGATGGAGCTGAACACAAGCCATGTGTCCTGATTTCCAGATTAGATAGAGCTGTTGTAAAAAGGAAAATTCTATGTTCAGGCCTTCACACTAATTAAAGAGGCAAAATTCAGGAAGAAAAAGTTAAAAAGGAGTTTATTAACACACCAAGGCAGCACTTGCTGATAGGCCAGCCACTGGACCTACGACCTTCTAATCTGAACCATTTGTTCTCCTTTTATTTTTTTCTTTCTCAGCTCTAATTTCCTTCATTCTTTCAGTCTACTTTTATAATTTTGTAGTCTTTAGTTCATTTCTGTAGTTTTTATAGCCAAATCATTTTTCTCTCTCTCATACTGTGCTTATGGTTTTTGTGATATTATTCTTTCCTTCCAGGTTTACCTCCTGTAAATCCATCCATAATCCTGTAAATTAATCCATAATATTTCTTCATTGTGTTTGGTGTTTTCTTCTGTTTCTTCATATTTTCAGCCTTTGTTCTTGGTTGGGGTTTTAGTGCTTAGGTCAGTTCCATTTGGAACTCTTGGATATATATGGTAGGCTTTGGTCTTGTCCACTCTGTCACTTTGTCTTCTGCTATTGTCAATCTGAATAGAGTAGCTGGTATTAGGGCCATACTCTGTATTTTAACCCTTGGCTTCTATTTTAGTCTATTGGTAGTGCATCTAAGGTTTGGCCTTGAATGATCTCTGTCTTCTCCTCCTTCCATGTTCTCCACTCAGGAATTACATTTGTCTCTTACTGTGGTCCTAATGGACTACAGTGGTGTATGTGAGATCCTTTAGGTGTCTGGCCTCTCACACAGGCCCTCTGGCACTGATAGTAAGGACCTGAATTTATCTTGTTTCTGTTTGTGGTTGCCAGTGATGTGAAGAATGCACAGTCAGATTCTGTATTCTTGCATTTTAACTTACAGGGGCTGATTCTGCCTCCAAATTTTGTTCTAGTAGGCCAAGACTGGGGTTTGGCTTCAGATCTTCAATTAATGGAGTTCACAGTGGCTTAATGACTAGAGGTTCAGAGCACTGCTTGGATTTATGTCCATTTGCATGACTTCACTTTGGATTCTATACCATGACTTTTCTCCTTGCTCTTGCAGAGCTACATCTATTTAATATAATTCTGCCTGGATTCCTTGACTCAATCTCTTTGTCTCCTGTAGCTTCTGTGTTTACCTGAACTTGTATTAGCTTCTCTTGTATGATTTTTCTACCAGCCTCTGCCAACTTCTGTCCATCATTTTTGTGTGGTCCTGGACTGATTAGAAAAGCTAACTTTTGATTCTTTTTTGTTTTCAGTGGCCTTTTTCAACTATTTCCTGGGGATTTTGTGGGAGAATTGGACTTCACAACCATTTACAATGCTATATTAAAGGGACATCTTTACATTGCCATTTTAAGGGGATAGAATTCCTCTTAGCTATCCTAGCTTCAGTTGAGTGTTGATATTTAGCCCAGTAACTATTCTGCATATGAAAAAAGGAATGTAACTTGTGCCCAGATATTCTAAGTTGAAAGGTGATAATGCATATTAGGACATTATTAGGAAATATGCTACTAAGTGATCCTCCACACAAATCCCATATTTTATCATGACTTTATATTTCTTTCTATCCTTTTTCTTTTGTGATAATATGAATTGAGATAAGTAATGTTTTGTATATTTTCTCTTTCATAAGGTTTATATGAAATAAAGTTAACTTTGGCTACATAGTTTTATTCAAATATACATTTTAACCCATTTAGTAAGAATTCCTATTAAAGTCAGGGAGTTCAGTGCTGAATTTGATACTTAGGAATAGATTAAACTGCTGGAAACAACATTGTGCTTTCAGGTGATTTATCAATTCATGAAATTATTTTAATGTAGTATTTGATTTTTCAGTGAATGAAAATGATTGTCCATCAACCTTCCTGGAGAGTTTAGTAGATGTAGTTGCCTAGGAAGTTCAGAGAAGATTCACTTTATAGATTAATCAAAGTAATTAATTTATGTTTACTCCCATTGACTGAACAATTAATCAGCTTTTAAAAATCTCTGCTATGGGCAAATAACTTGGTTAGGTGCTGTTATCCTAACTTTGTTAGAATACAAAGATAAAACAGGACCCCTACCCTCAAAGAGATAAAACCTATGTGCATATAACATCAGTATAAGATAGAACATGATAAATGCCTAAGAGATGCACAAACAACATGTTGTAAGAGTTCATTGAAGGAAAGATCAACAGGACTTGGTGACTTATTGTGTATATGATTGAGATATGGAACATTGTTGAAATGATGGGCAGGGTACTTTCATAAAACCCTGGAAAGACTTATGTGAACTGATGCAAAATGAAATGAGCAGAGCCAGGAGAACAGGGTACATAGTAACAACAATATTATATGATGATCAATGTGAATGACTTAGCTATTCTGTGAATGGCTTAGCTATTCTCAGCAATATAATGATCTAAGACAATTCCCATGAAAAATGCTATCCACCTCCAGGGAAAGATCTGATAGTCTGAATGCAGATCAAAGCATATATTTTTGCTTTCTTTATTCTTTGTTTTCTGTGCTTTCTTTCACAACATGACTAAAATGGAAATATGTTTTGCATGAATGTACATGCATAAGCTACATCAAATTGCTTGCCTTCCCAATAAGGGAGAAGGAGAGGAAGAGAATTTAGAACTCAAAATTTTTAAATAATTTATGTTAAATTTTTTACATGTAATTGGGAAAAATAAAATATTTTTTTTTAAAAAAGATGGTGACATTCAATATAGAGAGCTACTGAAAAGGACTCAGATGACTCCAAGTTAATGACCCTAGATTACATGGAATATGAACAATTCCCAATGACAGTGAAATTGAGAGCAAGAGCAGGTTTTGAGGAAAGATTGTAGGTTTGGTTTTAGAATGTTTAGTTTAAAGGAATCAATGGGAAATACAGATGGAGATGTCTAACAGGCAATTAGATATAGGGTCTAGAGTACAAAAGAGATCTCAGGGATGCAGATTTGTTAGTATCCAAACAGGAAATATTTGAAACCCTGGCAATAGAAGAGATTATTCATTGGAAAGATTATAGACAGAGAAGAGAAGAGGCCTAAGGCCACAGCCTTTGAAAATATCTATGTTAAATAGGTGGGAGGATGAAAAAGAGGGTCCAGCAAAAGAGACAAAGGAAATATGATGAGAGAAGGGGGAGAATCTGGAGAGATCACAGTCATAGAAAGCCCAGGAAGCAAAGAGTATAAAGAAGAATAGGGTTTATAGAAGTTTCAAATGAAACAGAAAGGTCAAGGAGGATGAGGACTGAGCAAAAGGACATTGAATTTGTCAATTAATAGGTCATGAGTGATCTTTGAGAAGCAGTTTCAATCACAGGGTAGGGATGGAAACTAGATTGCAAAGGGATTAAGGAGTAGTGAGAAAGTGGAAGTAATGAGTGTGGGCTGCTCTTCTGAGAAATTTGATAGTGAAAGAGATAAGAGAGATGGGATAGTAGCATTGGACGATAGTAAAGGAAAGGGTTTTTTTTGTTTTTTGTTTTTTGTTTTTTTTTTGGGTAAGAAAGACTTAAAATGTACACCAGTTTTCTTGCTGGTCCCGAGAGAAGAGGAAGTAGGTAACCAAAAATCCTCCTTTAGGGGAAAATTTTCAGAAATTTTATGGCTTCAATGTGAAAGTTGATTTTCGAATAGAGCTAGAAGGTAGAAGAAATACTTAAAAAAAGGTATAGGATCATCTAATATTCATTAATTCATTAAGTATCTTTTATATACTAGTTACTGCATTTGGTACTGGGGACACAGAGACAAAAATGAAACAGTATTTGCCCTCAAGGAGCTTTCTTTCTATTAATGCAATCAACATATTCATGTATAAATTTGTAAAATTTATAACTAAATGAAATGAAATGCTAATTGAAATGAAAATGAATGAAATGAAATATTAAATGAAAAAAGGGTAATTTGTGTATAGGGAAGTATTAGTAGCTAAGAGAATCAGAACAGGCTTCATGTTGGAGGTGGCATTTGAGCTGAGCTTTGAAGGAAATTAAGAAGTAAACATAAGAAGGGAGTAAATTTTAGGCATGGAAGAAAGCCTATGCAAAAACCTTGATATAAGAAATGGAATGCCACGTGTGAGCAATAGCAAGAAAGTCAGTTTGACTGAACAAAGAATGAATGAAGAGAAACAATATATAATAAGCCTAGAAAGGTAGTTGATGCCAAGGTTTTTAGATGGAACCATTTGTATTTGACCTTAGAGGGGATAGGGAGCCAGTAGAATTTACTGAACAAGTGAGTAACATAGTAAGACCTATCCTTTAGAAATATCACTTTGATACCTGCATGGATGGTGGATTGGAAAAGCCAATGAGGCAGGAAGAATAATTAGGAGGCTATCACAATAGTCTAGGTGAAAAGTGATGATGGCCTGCACTAGGTCAGTGTTCCTATGAGTTGAGAAAAAGGGAAAGCCATGGGAGATGTTGTGTAGGTCTATTTGACAAAATTCAACAATTGACTGGGTAGGTAGCAAAAGGGAGAATAACAAATCAAGGTTAAGAACTACTTTGTCCAGAGATTGATTCCAGAAATGGGAGCCCCTTGGGGCTTGCTTTTCCCATAATTCTAATTCTTTAAGTGTAGCTGTGCCCTTGAACTTTGCTTAGAATTCTTCCTGGTGCTTATGTCATACTCATCTAGTTATGAAAATCCATGGCACAGACTACATGTTCAAGTAAATTTAGCCCAAATTCCAATATCCTTTCCTCCTCTGACACCAGGATTGTTTATCCTTTATGGGAATTCTCTGGCCTACTTGAGGTGTATGTGTGTGTGTGTGTGTGTGTGTGTGTGTGTGAGAGAGAGAGAGAGAGAGAATTGGGGGCAGGGGAAGAATTCTAATTGTTTTGTAGTTTCCTCTCCAAGAATATTAGGGTAGGATTATTCAAATACCCAAAGCTGTCCCTACCTACCTAGCCTAGGTGAATTTGTGTCTTTAGCTTTTTAAGACATGATTATCCTGACTGTTGCCATTTTTATAAGTCAGCTTCCGGAAAGTGAAAGAGAACAGAAGAGCCTAACAAAAGTTGTAATTCTACAACTGTTACTCTCACCAAGGAGTTCACACATATCTGTGTGCCATTTACTTTTTGCCTCTCCATCAACAAGTTATGTTTACCTTTATCTGCTTTCTGTCTCTGCCAGCAGTGGTTCTTCTAGTCCTCTACCTTGCTTCTAATTGAGTTGCTACTAGATGACATAGTCCAATCCCCTTCATTTATAGCATATTGAAAACTGCTGTTCATTAGCCAAAAGAGTCAAATATTGTTGACAAATTGTTAGTGAAATTGGCAATTTCTTGTCCACCCAATTTCATAGCTTTACACACGGATGTGTCCTATTTTCATGATAGAGTTTAATCCGACAAACACATAAACTTTATGGAATCATTCCTAAAATAAATAATATGAAGGAGGAATAACAAATTTGCTTTCATATGATGCACAGTCAATGGCAAAGATCCAATGATTTTTGTATTGTCTTTATATTTCTGATTATAGCTAACTTTTGAAAAAAAAGTTGTGTTAATAAGTCATTTTCAGACATATCCACCAAATCCACTGAACCCTAGTGGGTGAGTTAAGCAAAACCAAACAGACACAGTGACCATATCTGAAAGTGTATGCAAAATTCTGCACCTACATTCTTATTGGCTACTTTATACTGTATGACCTTGGTCTAAGAATGGTCCTTTTGATTTCATTTTCATTTATCATAGACATAAACATTTGTTCTTTTGATCTGCTCTAAGAAGGGAAAATTTAGGTCCCCCAATAGTATAGTTTTACTGTTTTATTACTATAATTCTCTTCCTTTAATTCATTTAACTTTTCCATGAAGAATTTGGATAATATGCCATTTGGTGCATATATGTTTAGTACTGATATTATTTCATTGTCTATGGTGCCTTTTTTAAAAGGTGTAGTTTCGAAGATGGCAGAGTAAAAGCAGTGACTTACTTCAACTCTCCCCCAAACCCCTTCAAATACCTGTAAAAAAATGGCTCTAAACAAATTCTAGAGCAGCAGAACCCACAAAAAGACAGAGTGAAACGGATTTCCAGCCCAAGACAACCTGAATGGCTGATTAGAAAGATCTATCATACCGGGGCTGGGAGAGAAATGCAGTTCAGTGTGGGCATGTGCACAGGCAAAGACCAGGCCTCAGCTAACCTGGAGCAGGCCTCAGAGTACTGAATCATGGGCAATTGTGGCAATTTTCAGACTTCTCAACCCACTAAAGCCAAAGACAACTTAGAAGATCAGTAGGAAAATTCTGCAACCAAGAGAGAAGTTTCCAGCCCCAGTCTTGGCTCAATCTTGGGGTGGCTGCTGCTTTCAGAGCTGCAGGCCCACAGACTGAGGGGGAATCAAGTGGCTGATCAGAGTGGGATTGCAGAGATCTCTTTGATGGTGCTGAGGCAGGATTCTCTCTTGCTTTGCCTGTGCTTGGATCTGGGTGGTGATCATGGGACTATGAGGAGTGCTGACATGATGGAGCTTGTAGTGGTGGTGGAGAGGGAATCCTCCTCACAGTTCCAAGGCAGAAAAGAGTGCTTGTGGACACTCATAGACCAGAGCACTGGCCAGGAAAGGAGTAAACACCTCACCCCTTATCACACCACCTTGGAAGAACTGAAAATTTACAGTTCCCTAGAAGTATCTCAGAAAACAGCTGTACAAACCCCTGAAGCTTGGGACAGTACATTCTCCACATTTGAAGCAGACTCTTACCTTAACAAAGAGTTTAAAACTCAAGTAATTGGCTGGGATCATGAGCAAACTGTGCAAAAAAGGCAGACCATAGAATCTTTCTTTGGTGACAAAGAAGATCAAAACATACAACCAGAAGAAGACAACAAAGTCAAAGCTCCTACATCCAAAGCCTCTAAGAAAAATAGGAATTAGTCCCAAGCCATGGAAGAGCTCAAAAAGGATTTTGAGAAACAAGTAAGAGAAGTAGAGGAAAAACTGGGAAAAGAAATGAGAGTGATACAAGAAAATCATGAAAAACTAGTTATCAGCTTGCTAAAGGAGACCCAAAAAAATACTGAAGAAAACAATACCTTAAAAAATTGTCTAACCCAAGTGGCAAAAGAGGTCCAAAAAGTCATTCAAGGCCCCTCTATATCTATGTGTTTTCTGATTTTTTAAAATAAATTAATGTTATATTTTGATGAAGCCTTCTTTTCTACCTAGTAATAAAATCATGGTTTTTAAAAAAAATTATCAATTAATCATGCTGATTGTTTTTTTCAAATGTTGAACCATCTTTGCATTTCTAGAGTGAATCCAATTTGATTGTTATTTTTTGAATATACTGTTGTATTTACTAGTGAAATTTGTTTATAGGTTTTTTTTTAATATCTACCCTTTCCCTTCCTGGCTTGTATATCAGGATCATCTTTGTTTCAAAAAAGGAAAGAACTCTTTCATTATCTATTGTTGAAAATAACTTCTGTAGCCTAGGTGTTAATTGGTTTTCAAAGATTTGATGGAATTATCTTATAAATAAGTCTCCTCACAGAAATTTATTTATAACTTTATTAATTTCTTTTTCTAAGAATAGGTTATTAAAAGTCTCCATTTATTGTTTTGTTAGTTTGTGTATTTTTTTATAGCTAATCATCACTTTCTTTGAATTCTCAGTGTTACTGGCATATAATTCTATCAATTTCTGAAAATGATCTTTAATTTCTCTCATGAAATTTCTTTCTCACCTTTATTTTTATATTAATAATTCAATTTTATGCTGTCATTTTTTGGGTCAGATCAGTTAATTTTTTACACATTTTATTAGTATTTTCATAAAACCAGTTCATTTTGTTAATTACTTATGTTTTTTTTAAAGGAATTTTATTTTTTCCTGCTGGTACTCCTCCCAATCCAAATTCTTTGGGTAAAATTTTATTGTTTTTCTCTCCTTCACCCATTCCTTTTCCCCTACCCTTTCTATTTTCTCCTTCCTAGCCTTGAAAAGTATGATTCTCCCTACCCTACATTTATTTCATTAATTTTCTTAATTTGAATGACATAATTTCATAGTTCCTCTAAGAAATATTGTTTTAATTGTACCCCTTCCTTTTTAGCATATTCTGGAATCTATTTTATTATTCACATATGTTCTCATTCTCTGTCTGTCTCTCCCTCTCCCTCTCTATCTAGGTAGCTATCTGTCTGTCTCTTGTTTTCTCTCGTAATCTACCCCCCCACACCTCAGTCTCTCTCTCTCACTCCTTTCCCATGTAAGAGAAGCTCTGTGCAACAAAACTTTTGTTCTCATTTCTAATCAGCTTACCTATTGGTATGGTTAAAAATCTCCCAATTACCCTTTTTATTTCTCCATCTCTTTTTTTGAAGAATACTTTTCTGAGAATGCTCATTCTCAGAAATATCACATAATAAAGGCAGTCAGACATAGTGGGGAGCTCTTGATTGATACTTTGGAATAGGGAGTCCAGTCATACACCTTGCCTTATACTCCATCATCTCTTCATCTTGATGTCATTTCATCCTGTTCTTGGATGTATATCTCCCTGTCTGCTCCTGTCTAGGCCATGAAACTCCTCCCCATTCTCCTGCCAATAACTTACCTCATTACATTTTTCCTTTTATTGGGAACAAATCCTGAAAAATTAGAACTCTTTCTCAAAGAAGACCTTTTCTTTGGGTGGGATATACCTTGGGAGTTCATTGCAAGATATCCATTGAAAGACTTATGCCCCCAGCTTGTGGTATTGCTTTATAATGCAACTAGAGTGTCTGGTGGTATGAAATAATTCCCACTCTTTTCTCTGTGACCTGCCAGTCACTACCATTATACTCTGAAAGCCCTTTAGGCAGGGCCAGAAGTCGAATACCTCACACCTACATTTCCTCTCTAATCCTGATCAAATAGTGGCCCTTCTTTTGGTCCCTTCTTGTCTATTCCTATTATTTACCTACAAATCTTTTTTTTTTCTTCTGCATTGTTTTACCACCAAAAATGTAAGGAGGAGTATGGATATGTTTTTTCTATAATATTAATTAAACTTTCCCTCCTTTCCCCTTGAATTTTTAACCTTTTAAAATAATTTGTTCCTTAGATTTATTTGTAGAGTGGAAGTTCTTAACCAATTTTTTGCATGTCATGGACTCTTTTGGAAGTCCAGTGATACCTATGGGCCCCTTATCAAAATAATCTTATTAAGTGCATAAAATGAAAGAGGTTACAAAGGTTACAAAGGTTACAAAGAAAATGAATTATGTTGAAATATAGATATATTTTTCCATTCAAGTTTATTTAAACTTCAAAATTTATTCAAGTACACCTGTGAGTCTATGAAGGTCACCCTAAAGATCCCTGCTGTAGGTGCTCTTTGTTCTCTCAATGAATATTCTTTTATTAAAGAGATACTTTTAAAAGTTCCACAGACATTGCTTTATTTAGTTTTAAGTATTTGAAACAGTTAATTTCATTGCTTAGTTTTTTCTTGTTACCTCATCATATTTGTTTTTCTTTTGCTTGAGGAATTTATAATTTGAATGCTTTACTCACTTTTATTTTCTTTTGAAAGCAATGTTCCAACTTCTTTTTTTTCTAAAAGTCCAACCTTTTTCACTGATGATTAGATTCAGTTTTTAGGACATGTTAGATTGGGAGTATAAACCAATATCTTTTACCTTTAGTAATATATTCTATATTTTGCTTTGATTTTCTATAAAAAGGGGGCAGCTTTTTGATATTCTGGTTGACTTTCTTGGATGCCTGTCACAGTTGTCACATATCTTATCTCTGAGTTATCTTCAGCCCCACTTGATTCTAACCCTTGGACTCCCTGACCTATTTTTGTGGATTATATGTCCATCTATTGCACCCCAAGGTCCTTAGGACCTACCTATTTGCTCTGTCATTGTATCTTTCAAAATCTAAATACTGCTTGTCAACATGCCATGAATTTAACATGAATATGAGCCCTCCTTTACCTGTTGTCTCCCCAAATTAGAATGTGAGCCCTTTGAAAGCAGAGGATAATTTGATTTTTTTTCTGTTTCCTCAGAACTTATTAGCATGTTTGAATTATAATTACTGTTTTTCCATTCTATTGAAATTATAATTCTAAAGTTTGAATATGAAATATATTGGTTATTTAAGCCTAGGGTTTCTCTCTGTCAGTGTTCTGTGAGTTCTCTTGATGTATATTTTGCTATCTACTTCCATATTTTTTTCTTGAGGGAATTTTTAAAAAAAAATTTTTTTTTTAGGCAATTGGTGTTAAGTGACATGCCCAAGGTCACATAGCTAGTAAGTGTCTAGTGTTTGGTCTGAGGTCAGATTTGAACTTGGGTATTCCTGACTTCAGGGCTAGTGCTCTATCCACTGCGCCACCTAGCTGCCCCTGGGAATTTTTTTTTTTTGCATGATTTGTGGAGAGATGATATCCATTTATATATATTTTCATTGTGTTATCCTGGGTGACTCTTAATGTTTAGAATATCTCCACATCCTATCTCCAACTCTTGGCTTATAAAGCTTTCATATATGTCTCTAATATTTGCTTTTTACCAAACTAGTTAACTTGTGCCTCAGTATTTTTTCACTCCAACATTGCCATTCTCTTTGGAGAGAAACTACAGTTTGGGAAAGTGTCTCTTTCATTTACGCAAATTCTCTACTCTTTTGTTAGTCATTAATTTATTCCTTGGGAACTCTAATTTTAGTCCTTTTTGTTTCCCTTCATCTTTTTATCTTTTAAAAATTAATTTATTTCTCTTCCGAATCATTCTTGGGATTTTTAGAATCACTCCACTGTAATTTTTGGGACTCTTGTAAAATTTAATGTAATACCTTTTCCTTCCTAACATTTGTCAGTCTAGACTCCTATCACCTTGCAGCACTTGTTCATTGTAGTGGATTGTTTTCTAAATTGTCAATTTTCACTCTTTTACCAGTCTTCATCAATGTCTGTATTATTCCTGATTAGCTGCCCTTCCTTTCTGCAGTGAAAGAATTGAAACATGGATGGCTGTTGACCCCTTTGTCTCATTCACTGTTGTTCATTCCTCCGTTCTCTCAACCACAGGGGTCAGGATCTGCCAGCAAGTTGCAAGCAGACTCTGACAGGCCTCTTAAACTGGCCCTTTTCTTCACTTTTTTATTTCATGTTAATCATGTTGTGAAAGAAACCATAGACAAAAACCCTAAGAAAAGCAAAGAAAGTAAAGAAAAAGTATGGTTTGATTTGCATCCAAACTCCATCAATTTTTTCACTGGAGACAGATAGCACTTTTCACCATAAGTTCTTCAGAATTGTCTTGAATCATTGTTTTGCTGAGAATAGCTAAGTCATTCACAATTGATCATCATACAATATTGCTGTTACTATGTACACTGCTCTGCTAGTTTCACTTTGCATCAGTTCATCTAAGTCTTTCCAGATTTTTTTTTGAAAGCATCGCTCATCATTTCTTATAGCATAATAGTATTCCATCACAATCATATACAAAAACCATGTAGGCATTCCCCAGTTTTTGGATATGCCATCAATTTCCAATTCTTTGCCACCATTAAAAGAACTGTTATAAATATTTTTGTACCTTTAGGTCCTTTTCCTTTTTTTCATCTTTTTGGGATGTAGACCTAGTAGTGGTATTGCTTGGTCAAGGATACACAATGTTATAGCCCTTTGGTTTTGTTTCAAATTGTTTTACAAAAATGGTTGAATCAGTATATCACTTTACCAACAGTTCATTGGTGTCTCAATTGTCCCAAATCTCCCCAACATTTATCATTTTCCTTTTTTTGTCATATTAGCCAATCTAATAGGTATGGGGTGGTAGCTCAGAGTTTTAATTTCCATTTCTCTCATGGTGATTTAGAGCAGTTTTTTCACATGACTAGAGAGAGCTTTGATTACTTCACCTGAAAACTGCCTTCTCATATTCTTTGACCATTTATCAATTGAGAAATGGCTTTTATTTGTATAAATTTGACTCTGTTCTCTATATATTAGAGGAATTTGCTGTATTTTTTTTCCCACAGTTATGGTTACTATGTATTTCCCTCTGTACTATTTTCTCCCTGTTTATTCTACTTTCTCTCTATGTTCACCCTGTCCATTCTCAAAAGGATTTTGCTTCTGACTTTTACATCCTCCAATCTACCCTCCTTTCTATCAGACCTCTCTCCCCCCCACTTTTTTCTCATCCCCTTTACTTCTACTTTTCTGTAGAGTAAGATATATTTCTATATCCAACTAAGTGTGTTCATTATTCTCTCTTTGAGCCAATTCTGATGAGAATAAGGTTTATGCTCTGTCCCCAACTACCTCACCTTCCCCTCCACTATGAAAGATCTTTCACATTTCTTTTATGTCAGATAAAATACCCTATTCTGCCCTTCCTTTCCCCTTCTTATTGAAGGGGGAGCCTTATTGAACCTCCTATGATTTCTTTTTCCTGTTTACATTTTTATGATTCTCTAGAGCCATGTTTTTGAAGTCAGATTTTATGTTCAGGACTGGTCTTTTCATCAGAAATGCTTGAAAACTCTTCTATTTTATTGAATGTCCATTTTTTCCCATGGAGAATTGTACTCAGTTTTCTAGGTAGGTGATTTTTGGTTGTAATCTTAGCTCCTTTCCCCTCTAGGATATAATATTCCAAACCTTGCCATCCTTTAATGTATAAACTGCTAAATTTTGTGTTGTCTTGACTGTGGATCCACGATATTTGATTTTTTTTTGGCTGCTTGCAATATTTTCTCTTTGACCTGGGAGTCCTGGAATTTGGCTATAATATTTCTGGGAATTTTCATTCTGGGAACTTTTTAAGGAGGATCAGTGGATTCTTTCAATTTCTATTTTACCCTCTGGTTCTAGAATATCAGGGAAGTTTTCCCTGATAATTTCTTTAAAGATGATGTCTATGCTCTTTTTTTTTTATCATGGCTTTCAGGTAATCCAATAATTCTTAAATTCTCTCTCCTTGATCTATTTTCTAGCTCAGTTAATTTTCCAATGAGTTAGTTAACTTTTTTCTTTTTTTTATTCTTTTGCTTTTATTTTATTGTTTCTTGATGTCTCATAAAGTCATTAGCTTCCACTTACCTAATTTTTATTTTTAAGGAGTTCCTTTCTTCATTGAGGTTTTGTACCTCCTTTTCCATTTGGCAATTCTGTTTTTTTAAGGAGTTCTTTTCTTCAGTGAATTTTTGTGCCCCTGTTATCATTAGGTCAATTCTGCTTTTCAAGACATTCTCTTCATTGGATCTTTGTGCCTCTTTAACCATTTAGTTTATTCCTTTTTTAAGTTGTTAATTTCTTCAGTATTTTTTGTGCCTCCTTTACCAAGCTGTTGACTTTTTCCCCATTATTTTCTTGTATCACTTTCATTTATTTTTCCAATTTTTCTTCTACCTCCCTTACTTGATTTTTAAAATCCTTTTCAGCTTTTCATGGGCCTGAGGTTGATTCATATTTTCCTTTGAGGCTTTGGATGTAGCAGTTTTGACTTTATTATCCTCTAAGCTCCTTCTAAGGTGACTTCTAAGGTTACTTTCCTGTCACCACAGTAACTTCTATATTCAGGATATTTTTCTGCTGTTTGCTCATTTTCCAGCCTATTTCTTGACTTTTAACTACATGTTAAAGTAGGGTTCTACTTCTAGAGCAGAGGGGCCACTATCCCAAGTTTCAGGGTTTTTGTGCAGCTGTTTTTAGAGATAATTCTGGGGACCTGTAAGTTTTTGGCTTTTCCAAAATAGTATGATTCAGGGAGAGATGTGTTTACTACTCTTCTGGCCTGTGAGTGACCATAAGCACTATTTTTTCCACCCTGTAAATGTGACCATGGTCCCAGCTCCCCTGTGGCACACACTCATGGGCTAGTGCTCCTTCTCACCCTAGGACTGAGATCCAGATCCAAGTATGGACAGTGCAACAGAGTTTTGTTCATGGTGCCAGCAAGAGGATCTTTTTTCAGAGCACTTGTCTGACACCTTTACCTTCTGTGGCTGAGAGGTCTGGAAACCTTCACTGTTGTCACTGATTTGGTTGCCCCAGATGCCTGCTATTGGTTTTCTGGGGGTGGGACCTGCTCTGGGGTGTGCTCCACTCTCACCCTGGTGCAACAGACCTTTTCTGCCAACTTTTTAAGTTGTCTTGGGTTGGAAAATTGTTTTACTCCATTCTTTTATGGGTTCTGCCACTCCAGAATTTGCTGTGAGGTGTTATTTAAAGTTGTTCAGAAATGTTTAGGGAAAACTCAGGCAAGTCCCTGCCTTTTCTCCCCCACCCTTTTCTCTACTTTTTCTCCAGTTATTTAACCCCATCATTACTTCAAGGATGTTCAGATTCTTAAGCCCATACTAACCTATGGAGATTGGGTAGCCAATTGAAATAACGTTGAGGAGAAACTCCAAGAAAACTCTGCAGCTGGTTTTCCCTCCTACTTTCTGTCATCCTTACAGCCAGCAAACCATCTACTATATTGCCATATTCCAATAAATTCAGAACTTCAAGTCCACTCTTTTCTCCACAAGCATTTTTTTTTTTGGAGCTAATTAAACATAGGCTCAACACCCTATGTAGTTAGAGGAACTTCAGGACACTTCTGAGAGATTAACTCTGAAAAAATGATGGCTAACACTGAAGTAAAGATATAGTGCTCAGGGCAACATATGTGGCAGACTGAGGGATAGCCAGGAATGATGAGCTAGCAATTTTTTTTGTTTGTTTTTTCCTTTTTTTTTTTTTTTGGTGAGACAATCAGGGTTAAGTGACTTGCCCAGGGTCACACAGCTAGTAAGTGTCAAGTGTCTGGGGCTGGATTTGAATTCAGGTCCTCCTGACTCCAAGGCTAGAGTTCTATCCACTGTGCCACCTAGCTGTCCCTGTTTTGTTTTTTTAATGTTAAAAATTACCTTGCAATGACTTGTTTTATTTCTTTTTTTTTGTTGGTCTTTTTAAAAATTACACTGTTTCCTAATTTTTAATGGATTTTTTTCACTGGTTATGCAGGGAATCTGAATCTTCACCATCTTTTATTTCACCAACTCAAAGACTTCATTAGTTAATTCTCACATTTTTCTAAAAGCAGGAAACAAGAATGAACAAAGAATTGGTATTTGAATTGGGGACCAGTTTGATAAGAGAAAATGGTTATATTCTGGTGATTTGAAAGATAGAGGGCATAGAGAATGAGTAAACTAGAAGAAAGTCCTGGCAGATCTCACAGGATGTTAGAAGAAGTGAATAAGCAGGTTGGATTTTGAAAAGCATCCACAAGAAGCAACCATTGCTTAAAGACACTAATATCACTAGGCACCCAATAGAGAGATGAACAGGCCTGGAAAAGAGTAAAGGGAGAAGTGATGAGTGAGAAAATTTCATTTATTATGATCAGGGAACTCGGCCATCACTGTGTGTCCAGTGATTGCTTAAGGAGAATGGAAAGATGTCCAGCTGAGCAGATAGCATGCTAGTGCTAATTATTAATCACTCTCACCTGAGCAAAGATCCTGACAGATTGTGAGAGATATCACAAAAGGAGAATAGAAAGGCTAATTATTTTAAAAAGCAGCATCCCAGTATCTTGAGAACACACTAAAAAAGATTGGCTAACAGATATGGCCCCCCCATGTTTTGTAGTGGAAGGTTTCAGATGGAGACTCTAATAACTATTGATCCACTTGGGAATCATGCAGGAAAATTTCTGGCTTTCTGTCATATTTGGCTTTCTGAGAGAGGCCCTACCAACTATGAATACATGTTAAATGAAAATTAGTCTGCTTGTTTGAGAAGAGATGAAAGGGATTGAGGAATATCTCTCTATGAGCTCCTGGATAGAGTAGAAGAACTAATCCAAGAAAAAAGCCAAGAAGAAAAGAAAAATAAATGAGGTAGAAGGGAATGAAAACCAATGTTGAGAAGTTGGTAAGTAGAAGATTATTACTTAGAAAAGAAATAAAAAGGGCTGAAAGTACTATATATCATTAAGAGTAAGTATATCTAGTGACTTTGAAGTCCCATTTAGGCAAGCTGAAAAACTTGGCAGCATATCATTAATGACTTGCAGTAATTGAACTTTGGAACAAAAAGGAGGTCATGTCAAGTGAACAGTTAGATTATGTCAGAGTCCGATGACCTTTGAAACAGGTATGTTTTTAATAGATGGTTGTTGACTGCTTGGTTGAGTGGTAATAGGGAGTAACTCAGAAAATATTCTTGAGTACAACCTCTAGTAACCCTAATATCCCTGTCTTCAGGCAAAATGTAGTGTAAATATAACTGATGCTAGGACAGTAAGCAGCATCACCGTAAGCAAATGCAGTCTCTTAAGGAAACAGAAACTACCATTCCCTTCACCTCATTCTCAATGGGAAGGTTAATTAGCAAACACATAACTGCAAACAAGAGGCACAAAACCAGGGTTCCAAACCATTGAATACATATTGTCCTCTAGACTTTTACCTACCTCACTAGCTAGTATCTTTCCAAACTTCACAGTTTTATTGGCTTGTTTTCTCAAGACATACCAGTCATAGTTGCTTTGCTTATTTTCTTTAAATACCCATGATATTACAGCCTGAACAGAAGTGTGGAGCTCATTGGCCAAGAATCTGTCCCAGCTATGCAACTAAAGTCTAGGCATAACTGGAAGTAAAGAGGACAATTGGTTGCACCAACATTTATACCTTTCAGCTTTGTACCCCATTGCTCTTTCTTTTTGGGTACACTCACATCTATATAGTCAAAAATTTCTGTTGTTATTGTTGCTATTGTTTTTCTGGACCATGGCTTGAGAGACAAGAATGTAAGCTTTTTGAAGGCATTATCTATATTGTTTTTTGTTTATGTATCTACAAAATCTATCAATACCTTTTTTTCCTAGGCAATATTAAAATGCAAATTCAGTCATTTTGCTTCTTAAAATCATATTTAAAAATCAGCAAAGAAATGGAGAGGGGATGGTAGCGGGTGAAGAGTTGGAATGCCATGATTGGGGATGGATAGAGGACAAAACACAATGATTAGGCCAGGAATGGGCATTATAATATACTGCTACAACAGGAAAACTGGTGCAAAGGAAGCCAAGGGCAACTAACCTATGTCACACTGGGACTAGAATGGTGCCTGGTGGCCGTACCCATCCCTAGGGACAATACTAATAGAGTACCACAACTCCATTTTCTCCAGCCTTTATCTAGCACAGTATTTAGCAAACTATTTTACATTTTACTTAACAGGAAGACCTTCTTGCATTTAATGCATGCATAGTTGATTTGTGCCTTTGGTGGAAAGCATTAGATTTGAAGTCAGAGGACTTGGAATAGATTATGTATATAATACACAGTAGTGAAAGACTTTCAAAAACAAGATTCTAGAGAATCGTAAAAAGGTAAACAGAAAAGAGAAATCATAAGGGATTCAATAAGACTTCCTTTTCAATAAGAAGGGGAAAGGAGGGGTAGAATGACCACTGTAATCTAGTGCAGGGCTTCTTAAATTTTTTCCACTTGTGACTCCTTCAGCACTTCTTAAACTGTGGGTCATCACCCCTTGGGGTTGCGACCCACAGTTTATGAAGTGCTGGTGGGTACTAGTGTTTGATAAACCTAACAACACACACTTTTGGGGTCAGAACTCAACATATGACAAAAATTTCAGGGAAAAGTGGAAAAAAAGTTTGGCAGAAATTAGGCACAACCAACATCTCACACCATGTACCAAGAGAAGGTCAAAATGGATAAATTGTTTAGACATAAAGAGTGATATAACAAATAAGTTAGTATAGCATGGAAAAATGTCAGATCTATGGATAAGGAAGAGTTTATGACCAAATAAGAGATAGGATTACAGGAAGGAAAATAGATCATTTTGATTACATGAAATTAAGAAGTGTTTACACAAACAAAACTAATGTAGCCAAAATTAGAAGGAAAACAGGAAACTGGGAAAAAAATTTTGCAGCAAGCTTCTCTGATAAAGGCCTAATCTCACAAATATCTAAGGAAATGAGTCAAATTTATTAAAATAAGAGCCATTCTCCAGTTGGAAAATGATCAAGGATATAAACAGACAGTTTTCAGAAAAAGAAATCAAAGTTATCACTAATCACACACACACAAAATGCCCAAAATCATTACTGACTAGAAAAATACAAATGGAAACAACCCTGAGATACTACCTCATATCCACCAGATTGGGTAACAAGACAGAAAAGGAAAATGACAAATGTTAAAGGGGATCTGGGAAAATTGGAATACTAATACTCTGTTGGTAAAGTTGTGAACTAGTCCAAACATTCATGAGAATGATTTGGAACCAATTCCAGAAAATATAGCAATACTACTACTAGGTCTATATCTCAAAAATATCAAAGAAAAAGGGAAAGGACCCATTTGTACAAAAATATTTATAGCAGCTCTTTTTGTAGTGGTAAAGCATTGGAAATTGAGGGGAGGCCTATCAGGGAATTGTTAAAAAAGTTGTGGTATATAATTGTGATGGAATACTATTGTGCATTAAGAAATGATAAGGGAAATGGTTTCAGAAAAACCTGGGGTGACTAGTATTAACTCATGCAAAGTGAAGTGAGCAGAACCAGGAGAACATTTTACACAGTAATGTTATAAAGAGGATCAACTGCAAAAGACTTAGCTATTCTAATCAAGATAATAATCTGAGAAAATTCCAAAGGAACTGTGATGAAAAATGTTATCTACCTCCAGAGAGAGAACTGATGAACTGTGAGTGCAGATTGAAGTATACTTCTTTTTACTACCTTTATTTTTATTGTTTTATTTTGTTTGTGTTTTCTTTTGCAACATGTCTAATACAGAAAAAAAAACTGTGACTTTGGGAATGTCATTTGCCCTCTTTTTATGCTGAATTTCTTACTCCACAAAATGGGGACTTTGAAGGATTAAACATTAAAATATGTATGCAATTACATACATATGTAAGTTTGAAACCTTAAAGTTTTATCTCCGCTTTAGGAGTTATTATTATTATTATTATTATTGTATAATTTGAAATTTGTATAAAGGTAAGTACATAGATATCTCTGGGTTTTGCATCTGCGAGACTCATGAGTGGAATATATTCATGGAAAATTAGATATTCTAAATGAATATCTGATAGAAAGAGTTGGTGGAGAGTAGTAACAATTATATAAAGAAGATATATTTAGTTATTGTTCAGTTTTTTCAGTCATATGTGACTCTTTGTGACCCCATTTGGGGTTTTCTTGGCAAAGATTTTGGAGTGGTTTGCCGTTTCCTTCTCCAGCTCATTCTACAGATGAGGAAACCAAGACAAACAGGGTTGAGTGACTTGCCCAGGGTCACACAGCTAGTAAATAACTGAGGCCAAATTTATATTCAGGTCTTCCTGACTCCAGGCCTGGTGCTTTATTCACTATACTACTTAGATGACTCCCTCCACACCCCCCCTCCACTCCCACCTTCTGCCAAAAAAAAAATGTATACTTGTGAGGAATTTTATGAGCATAAGGGTGGGAGTATGATAGAAAGTATTTGAATAGAGATCAAATAAATGGAAAACAAAAACTCTGGTTATACCAAATCTGAAGATTTGTGTTCAAATCTAGGTACCACATTTTAAGAGAGATACTATTGATAATTGGGAGCATATCCAGAGGAGAATCAGCAGTATTATGAAGGGAATCACATAGCACTTTGCTTATTCCCCTCCAATGCAATCCTCATATGACATTTCATTAGCGTTAGAGTGTGTGTGTGTGTGTGTGTGTGTGTGTGTGTGTGTGAGACATTCTGCTGTTAAAATTACGAACTCTGAAGACAGGTTATATATTGTCTTCCATATACTGTTGTGTTTCCTCTGGGGCCTAACATAGTGAAGCTGTATACAATAGGTAAGGTTCTTAATAGTTGCTGAAGTTACCAAATTCCATGATCCAACTTCCCTGAGATCACATTCTTCATCTTTTTTTTTTGTGAACATATACTTTTTTCTTTTTTTATTAAACAATTTATTTATTAATTTTTTGTTTTCATTCACTTTCATAAGATTTTGAATTTCAAATTTTCTCCCCCTTTCTCTCCTCCCCCCTCCCCAAGACAGCATACAATTTGATATAGGCTTTACTTATACATTCACATTAAGCTTATTTTCACATTAGTCATGATATAAAGAAGAATTAGGACCAATGGGAGGAACCGCGAGAAAGAAGAATCAAAACAACAAAAGAAAAGGTGAGCAAATAGTATGCTTTCATCTGCATTCAGATTCTATAGTTCTTTCTCTGGATGTAGTTAGCCTTTTCCATTGTGAGTCTTTTGGAGTTGTCTTAGATCCTTGCATTGCTGAGAAGAGATAGTCTATCAAAGTCAATCATCGCATAGTGTGGCTGTTACTGTGTACAATATTCTCCTGGTTCTGCTCACTTCATTCAGCATCAGTTCATATAAGTCTTTCAAGATTTTTCTAAAGTCTGCCTGCTCGTCATTTCTTTTTTTTATTTTTAACATGTGTTTTTAAAACTTTGGGCTACAAATTTTCTTCCTTCCTCCCTCCCCACCCACCATCACTGAAAAGGCAAGCATCTTGATACAGGTTATAGATGTGTAGTCATGCAAAACACTTCCATAGTATTCATGTTATGAAAAACTAAGTATATTTTCCTTCATCCTATCCTACTGCCCATTTATTCTATTCTCTCTTTTGACCCTGTCCCTCCTCAGAAGTGTTTGCTTTTGATTATCCCCTCCCCCAATCTTTCCTCCTCTCTATCAACCCCCTGCTTTCTTGTCCCCTTCCCCCTTATTTTCGTGCAGAGTAAGATAAATTTCCATACCCAATTGTGTATGTTATTCCCTCCTTAAGCCAAATCCTATGAGAATAAGATTCACTCATTCCCTGTCACCTTCCCCCATTTCCCCTCTACTGTAAAAGCATTTTCTTGTCTTTTTCATGTGAGATAATTTACCCCATTCTACTTCTCCTTTTCTCCTTCTCCCAGTATAATCCTCTCTCACCCCTTAATTTTATTTTCCAGACATCACCCTTTCATCTTCAACTCACCCTGTGCCCTCTATCTATCTATCTATCTATCTATCTATCTATCTATCTATCTATCT
>NW_020954557.1:4341539-4454942 GCF_900497805.2 Vombatus ursinus
TCTATCTATCTATCTATCTATCTATCTATCTATCTATCTATCTATCTATCTATATAATCTATACATACATACACATAATTTTTTCCCCTTTCATTACCCTAATACTGACAAAGGACTCATGAGTTACAAATATCATCTTTCCCTGCAGGAATGTAAACAGTTCAACCTTAATAAGTCTCTTCTGATTTCTCTTTCCTGTTTACCTCTTCCATGTTTCACTTGGGTCTTGTATTTGAAAGTCAAATTTTCTATTCAGCTCTGGTCTTTTCCTCAGGAAGGCTTGAAAGTCCCCTATTTCATTGAGTGACCATTTTTTACCCTGAAGGATTATACTCAGTTTCTCTGGATAGGTAATTCTTGGTTGTAGTTCCTATCTCCTTTGCCCTCAGTACTCCATGCCCTCCGGTCCCTTAAGAAGCTGCTAAATCTTGTGTTATCCTGATTGTGTTTCATAATACTTGAATTGTTTCTTTCTGGCTGCTTGCAATACTTTCTCTTTGATCTGGGAATTCTGGAATTTGGCTGCGATATTCCTAGGAGTTTTCCTTGGGGATCTCTTTCAGGAGGTGATCGGTGGATTCTTTTCATTTCTATTTTTCCCTCTGGTTCTAAAATATCAGGGCAATTTTCTTTGATCATTTCTTGAAAGATAATGTCTAGGCTCTTTTTTTGATCATGGCTTTCAGATAGTCCAATAATTTTTAAATTCTCTCTCCTGGATCTATTTTCCAGGTCAGTTGTTTTTCCAATGAGATATTTCACATTGTCTTCTATTTTTTCATTCTTTTGGTTTTTGTTTTACAATGTCTTGATTTCTCAAATTGTCACTAGCTCCCAATTGCTCCATTCTAATTTTTAAGGAAGTATTTTCTTCAGTAAGCTTTTGGACTTCCTTTTCCATTTGGCCAATTTTGCTTTTTAGGGCATTCTTCTCCTCATTGGCTTTTTGGACCTTTTTTGCCATTTGGATTAGGCTACCTTTTAAGGTGTTATTTTCTGCAGTATTTTTTGGGGTCTCCTTTAGCATCACTCTCAGTTTTTCCTCTACTTCTCTTGTTTCTTAAAATTCTTTTTGAACTCTTCCATGACCTGGGACAATTCATATTTTTCTTGGAGGCTTTGGATGTAGGAACTTTGGCTTCGTTGTCTTCTTCTGGTTGTGTGTTTTGATCTTCTTTGTCACCAAAGTAAGATAATATAATCTGACTCTTTTTGAGCTGCTTGCTCATGATCCCAGCCAATTACTTGAGTTATAGACTCTTTGTTAAGGTAGGAGTCTGTTTCCAGTGAGGAGAATGTACTGTCCCAAGCTTCATGGGTTTTGTGCAGCTGTTTTCAGAGATACTTCTAGGGACCTATAAATTTTCATTTCCTGCAAGGTGGTATGATCAAGGGCTAGGTGTTTACTCCTTTCCTGGCCTGTGCTCTGGTCTATGTGCACTCTTTTCTGTCGTGGAACTGTGAGGAGGATTTCCTCTCCATAGTCACTACAAGCTCCACCATGCCAGCGCTCCTCGCCCCAGGACTGCCACCCAGAACTATGACCCAGATCCAAGCTCTGGCAAAGCAAGAGAGTCCTGCAGCACCAGAGAGATCCCTGCAATCCCCCTCTGATTAGCCACTCTATGCCCCCTCAGTTTGTGGGCGGGAAGCTCAGGAGGTAGCCACCACCCTGGGGCAAAGTTTGGGGAATGGAGCTGGAACCCCGCTGTGTTTCTCTTCTCACCACCACCAAAACAGATTTTTCCTACTGACCTTCTAAGTTGTCTTTGGCATTCATGGGTTGAGAAGTCTGGAAACCACCACAGTTACCCCCGATTCAGTCCTCTGAGACCTGCTCCAGGGTTGCTGTGCCCACGCCAAACTACGCTCCTCACCCAGCCTGGCACGATATACTTTTCTGATCAACCATCCAGGTTATCTTGGGCTGGAAATTTGTTTCACTCTGTCTTTTTGTGGGTTCTGATGCTTTAGAATTTGTTTAGAGCTATTTTTATAGGTGTTTGGAGGGGTTTGGGGGAGAGCTCAAGCAAGTCACTGCTTTTACTCTGCTATCTTGGCTCCACCCCTTACATTCTTCATCTTTACAGGACCTTAACATACCTACAGGCTACAAACCTTTCCACTATCACCATACTAAATATAATTTGGCATGGATTCCAAGAATCACACAGGTCCTTAAATTCAGAGATCTGTATAATCCTAGAATAAAGAAAGAAGTATCTTTTTTTTCTTCTTCTCATTGTCAAGTGTAGCTTTCCATTGCACAGATTTCTGCAACAGTGGACAAGTGAATTATGGGATTATAGTTCTAGCTCAATCATCCTTGACTGTAATGGAAGCCTGGGTAGAACTTTCCAAGTCTTTCTGAAGCTTTGTCAGTCTGGAAAATTATTCTGTAAACCTAGAAGTGGAAGAAGTAGAAATAGATGATTGAAAAGATTGGTGTTGGTACAGCACCCAGAGAAAACAATAGAACTCTGTAGAAATTCATACTTAGGCAGTATGAGGTCACAAACTCCATGAGAATGATTAAAGTCCTCAGTCATTTCCCAAACACACTTAAAATGAAAGGGGAGCAAAAACTCCAACCCCAATCTTAGAGAATTGTATGCTGAATGGTATGGAATGCTTCCTGGTAACAATTGAGTTATAAAATTTGAAGATGTAGAGTTTGTGACCTTTCCATTTTAGGTAACCATAGGTCTTCAGTGATGGAATGAATGAATAGGATTCATTAAGCACTTACTATGTGCAAATACTATGTTTAAAATATTGTAGGTTGCACTAAAGGACAACTAATTTTTTTTTTATTGTCTAAAACAGCATAATGAAATGGAAAAAGTCCTGGACTTGGAAAAAAACAAAAAACAAAAAAACTTGAGCTTGAATTCTGCCACTGACCCTTATTAGCCATATAACTATATGGCAAGTCACTTTATCTCTCTGGGTTTCAGTTTGCTTATCTGTAAAGTGGAGATCAAAATATGTATCCTTTGTATTTCTCACATGGTTGTTGTGAGAAAAGACCCCTTTGTAAACATTTCTCATTACTAATGTGTCTCTGTGGAAATGAACTCGTTTCCAGTGGCTTATTTCAAAATGAATTAGTTATTGTGTAAAACTTTGGATGTACTCTTATGCTCTTTAGGGACATAGACTGCTTCAGGTATTCCTAAGTCCTGATTCATAGCTGAAGAGGCTCCTTCAATGTGTTCTCCACTATTAAAAAAAACAACAACAAAAACATTCAACTTCTGAACCAAGGGATCCATTATGAAATATTAACTATTGAGGACAGGGACTAAGTCTTCCATTCTTACACTAGCTCCCTCCCCTCCCATATACTTATATCTTCTTCTCTTACACCATCCCCAAATCCACAGATAGGACATAAATACAATCTCTAAGCCAGTTTTGTGCTACCTTTAAGCACATAGTATGTGCTAATTACGTACTTGTTATATTCTCTGTAATAAACAGAGCTAAAATTAGGCTGGGCAACTAAAACAGAGTCTCTGGCGTAGGCCAAATTTAGAGGGCACCAAATTGGCCATACAAGTATAGTGGATATATTAACATTTCTACAAATGGGAGACTGATGAAAAAGGAGTAGGATTGCCAGCATTCCAGGCTTTTCCAAGAGATCTGATTTGTCCATAAATTCCCCTTCACACAATTCTTGGGAAGACAGAATCAGGCATATCCTTTTCCCTAAGGCTATAATTTTCCATCCATCTTCCATCTAGGTGAAGTCTGGGAAGGAGGTATGGGAGCAGAAAGAGTGGATATCCCACTTTGAAGATCTAGACCCTTTTTTCCTATGTTCGGGCTTCTCTATGAGTGAGACTGTGAGAACCACATATGATTAGTAGTCGTGAACTTTTCTTCTATCCATGTAAACAGTAGTGGGAAGACCATACATATACATCTATATTCTTGTTTCCACTTCTTCTGTTCCTCAGTTGAGCATCCTAGTCATTTACCATTCATACCTTGCCATACTTAGCAAAAATAATTATTTTAAATAAGAAGCTCTTGTTCTAGTTATGTCTCTTCCTTCTTTCACAGACTCCTAGTAAGGTCTGCCTATATTCATTGACTCTTCTTTTCTCCACTCTTCACCCCCTTGCAATCTGGCTTCAGACTTAAGCACAAAGTTGAAACTGTATTTGCCAAGGAGCTCTTGTTAAAGAAATAATCATTTCTTATCATTCATCTTACTTAATTTCTCTGGTGCTAAATACATTCTTGTTGCTTGCTTACAATCAACCACTCCCTCCTCTTGGATCTCTTACCTCAGCTTCCACGACCTTGTTCCTTCCTATATCATCTCCTAGATGTTTGATCAGTCCTGAGTCTCCTGTGCTGGATCAGCACCCATATCCTACTTCTTAACCACATGTGACTTACAGGACTGTATCCTGGGCATACTTTTTTCTCTATTGCCTCTCTCAGGGATGTCAGCTCTAATTTATTCAATTATCATTCCTTTTCATATGATTCCTAGATTTTATCTAGCCCAGTTGTCTGTCCTGAGCATCATTAATTGCCTGTTGAATATCTCTAACTGGATATTATGGGTATATCAAATTCAACATTATCTTTTCCCCTAACTCCTTAAATCTAGAATGTAAGTTCATTGAAGGCAAGGAATTTTTCTTTAATTTTTATCTTTTTTTTTTTTTGCTAGCACCTAATAGCCATTTAATAAATCCTTTTTTGATCAATTTGAACTCTATTGGAAGTCTCCTGATGATCTGGGAGGTTCATACCATCCCCATCTAGCCCTGTGCCAGTGCCCCAGGATTTCTGTATTTCTTCCCAAACATACCCTAAACTGAGAGTATCTTTCTTGTTTCTTACCAGGTACACAAATTCCCAGTTATGTATCTGCCAATAACAAGTATTTCCTTAATATGACCATAAAAACATTTTTAGGCTCCACTTGCAAAGGGTCTTTAATCATAATGCTGCATTTGTATAAAGGTAGAGAGATATCTCTACCCTTGCTAATCAGGAAGGCGAGCATGCTAGAAAATTAGAATTATGACTCATTTGGTTCTCATGGTTTCTGTAGGTATGTGTTTGGGGTCATAATGAAGTGTGTGTGTGGGAAGGGTACAGTTAGCATGGGAGTACTTCAAGACTAGAAGCTCTCTAGATAATCTAGATTTATTCTCTAAACAAAAGTAGCAAAAGACACCTAAGGCCCAGATTCCATGACAACTTCAGAATACCATGGAAGCTTGCCAAGTCTGCTGCTTCATCTCCATTTGAACTATAAGATTGTATAACATTATAATATTTTGCCCGAAGGTTTCTTAGTAAAATTAGCCTGGCAGCTCCTCATGAAAATGGAAAATTCAGAAGCCATGCCAAATGCTTTGAAAACAGTGGATTGCCAGTGTGACCTGCATTGTGAAAACCGTATAGTCTGTTTTCCTAGTTATAATGCTGTATTAAGCTGTAAATATTTTTCTTTTCCCTTTTAAAAAAATGTTTTGTGATGTCACCTGTAGGCATCTGTCTGGTAGAATTTTAAAAGTATTTATTATTCTGTTTTCTAGCTTTGTCCAGATGTTTAGCTACAGGGTAGTGTTACTGCATAGATTAGTACAGCTGGTTAGGAGACACTGTGCTAAATATGTAGAGCATCTGTGGTTTGTCTAGGGAGGTTGAATTTCAATTAATTAAATGTGCAGCTAACTTACAAAGATCTTTTACATTTCAGCAAAACTGACTTCAGAGCAGAGCTAATTTTAAAAGCCAAGAATAAACATTACAACAGCAAACTTTTTTTCCCAAATGGCCCCAACTATTTGTGTGTGATATACAAATAGAGTAAAAGTAAAACATTTAAATTAAAACAAAAAACCCTAAAATGTTAAAAAAAAAGAAAAAAGAAAAGACAAAAACTCATGGTCATGTTATTTAGAAAACAAGTCCCATTCCAATATTGCTGAAAACATAGTGTCTCTTTGGAAGAGATTACCTGAAAATTAAGCTCTCAGCTTTCATGAAGAATTTAATTCAAGAAGCCACTGTTTCCTACTGCCTCCTGTCAGCTTGGGTTCTTGCTCTTATTTATAAACATTTTTTTTTTTGGCATCAAAAGTAATCATCCCAACAACATTATACAGAGCCAAAATTAATCAGACTGCAACTACAGCTTACACTACTTATGATTACAGTTGTGATGTTTAGATGGATTCCCTGGCTTAATATTCTGTTAGGAGGTCTTTTGTCATTATTCAGACATTTGGAAAATGGATTTTGTGAAGAAAAAAAAAACATTCTACAGTGAATGCTTGCAAAACCTTCCCCTGAACATCTGCAACAAATTAAAAGATGCTTATAAATATAATAAATAAGGCAACTGGAAAAATACCAGGGAATAAACAAAACTAGATTTCTGTTTTCTTTGGCTAGCTACAAATAATTTTATTTATAATGGTTTTTGCAATCTCTGGCATACATGCCAGACACCTACCTGATATGAGAGACACCTAGATTGATTAGCCTGAGTTTAATTTTTTTTTAAAGAAAAGAAAAAAAAAAGCAGCAAAGAAGGTTGGGAACTAGACTTCGCATTCATCATGAACTGGGATTGTATAGTAAGTGGTTGAGCATCTAATGTGTGAAAACTCATTAGACTTCTTTTTTTCTGCAGGTTGCCTTGTCTAAATATTCTTCCGATCTGAGAAAGAAGCAGTTTTTGATCATTTAACAAGCATAATAACCTTCCTGTTTTTCCAAAAGCTGTCCAAAATGGGTTTATTGAGTTGTGTCTCACTTGCTTTGAAGCTTTTGAACCAGTTACATGGAAATATTAATCCCCAGGTGAGTAAAATTCATTGTTAAACTCTTGATTTTTCTCATCAGGTAAACTTTTCTCATCAGTCTTCAATAAATCCAGCAACTGGGCTTCTATATTTCAGGATGGTGGCTACCAGCCTCTCCTAGGAATTCAAAAACTCATCACCTGCTTAAAAGGCCAATGGGCCCTTTTCAGGTTTCCTTGAAATAGGTAACAATACCTGGCTTTTAAAAACAGGAGAAATTAAACTTTGTAGCATTGTGCTATTTGAATGACCTACTCAGTGGAATTACAGCAGAAAACTAATCCTTTAGGAGAGATGGCTCTATCAATCTTTGGATTTTTCTAATGTGGAAGCTACTCAATTGCATCTCAGAAATCAGGGAGGTAATTACTCATGCAGACAGCACAAAATGAAAGAAAAAAATGCAAGTTCTGCTGAGTATCCCTTTTAGAACAAGCAGTGGAACAAGGAAAACAGCCTCTATAATCAGTCAAATTCCTCCACTAATTTTTCAGGTGTTGAAGGCTCTAGTGAGAATACATGCTATGAAAGTTAACAAAGCAAAGTGGCTTTAAGAGAGGATTCTGTAGGGGAGAGAGAAAAAGAAAGTGATATTGTTCTTATTAAGCAAATATTCTTCCGAGGTTGCATTTCAGAATCTTATAACTTCATTGTCACAAATAAATGTGCTAGAATGCTGGCCTGATATTCTTCCTGTTCATATAGTGACAGTTCTATCATCTTGTTCACTGGTGACATTCTTCCATATTTCGAACAATGAATTCCACTTAAAATTTTCATCTTTAATGGGTGAAATTTAGGGGTTTGGGAAACTGATTAATAACAGAAAGACTGGCTACATGGAGGCATTTAAGGAGAGTTAGTGCTTATTATGTTATTTTATTAGCTTATTTCAGACTTTGTTGTGAATGAACATTCTAAAGTATTTAAATTTGCAATTTAAAACCTTACCTCATTATTTTAAAATGCTGTGATCAAGATGATTAAGTGGCTCAGAGAAGTTAACTTTCTTCCCAGGCAACTGCTTTGTCAAATGCAGTCATCATAAGCTTTCTGCTGTTATTGGGAAGCTTAGAGTCTTCTGACTTGACATCTATCATGGTTTGTAATGTGTCCACAGGCAGATATGGCAATCACATTCTCTTCTCTCTGCCTTCCTTTGAACTCAACTGGAAATAAATGAATCATATATTTTGGAGATATCTTTAATGTAACTTTACATTTTGAGGGAAACCAAGGTTTTTTCCAGCTTTAAATCTATTAAGGTTCTATGAATCCATGAATAGAAAAGGTAAATAAATTGCATTATATTGAAAACACATTTCTTCTTCTGTTCTCTGCTAACCTTTAAACTCATAGTCCTCCTTTGCCTGGCCTAACTTTCAATCATTTCAACTCAAGAAAGCTTTATTAAGCTCTTATTATATACTTACATACATATAATTCTTCCTCACAAGAGGATATGGAAAACTGCTTGAGGACAGGTATGATCATTTTTTTTTTTGGTCTTTATGTTCCCAGTGCCTAACATGTACTTAGCATGTAGTGGAAACTTAATAAATATTTGTTAATTGGTTGGTCCTCTATACCAAGTATAATGTCAAGTGCTAGAGGATATACAAAGGTAAATAAAGCATACCCCTTGCTCTCATGGAGCTTAAAATTTAGTAGGAAAGATATGACATACACACAGAAAGTATACAGACTTGTACAAGTTAAGCATTTAAGAGAGGAAAAAAAGTGCAAAATGATGTCTGAGAAAGGAAAAAAACAGAATCAAGAAGGGTTTAATGAAGGAGATGACATTTGAACTGAATCTTGAAAGATAAGATTTTAAAAGGTAGAAATGAGGAATGGAACAGGGAGAAGGGTATTTCAACTGGTGAAATACTTTGAATAAATAAAAAAGAAATAGTTGACTAAAGAGCATAGAAGGTAAAAAGTAATGCAGTTTGATTAAAGCATGGAGTAAATGGTAGAAAATCATCAAAACTACAGCTATACTATGGAGAAGGCAGCAGCAGTAGCTTTGGGAGTTATCAGCCTAGAGAGAGTAAGAGGGTCAGACAAGTGATCCTGTTGCTTGCACTGGGTCCAGCTGGTGCTGAATGGCAACTCTCTTGCCCATACACAGTTCTAGGTGTGGTCAGTCACAAGGAAGCAGGGGCCCCTCCTGGGTAAAGACCAGAGTACAGAATAGGAGAGAAATCAACATACATCTCCCTGGATCACATGACCTTGGAAACACTTAAAACTTGCAGGAACTTCCCCCTCTCTTTGAACTAGCTCTGAGAACAGCATCACAAAAGAGCCTGGAGATTGACATAGTGCCTCCACAACTCCAGGTGAGCAGAGCTCACCTTTAACATAAAGTTCAAAGTCAAGAAACAGGCTGAAAAAAAGGGACCTGATCATAAAAAGATGCTATAGTGGCAGGGAAGACCAAATCATAAACTCAGAAGAACACAACAGTGTGAAAACAGCTATAAGAAGGCTTCAAAGAAAAATGCCAATTGGACCCAAGCCCAACAAAAATTTTTGGAAGAGTTTTTAGAAAGAGAATAAGAGTGGTAGAGGAAAAATTGGGAAAAGAAATGAGAGTGATGCAAGAACATTATGAAAAGAGAATTAACAACTTGGTAAAAGGAGCACAAAAATACTGAAGAAAAGAACTCCTTGAAAATAGAATGGGGGGAGGGTGGTGGAGTCAAGATGGCAGAGAAAAAGCAGAGACTTGGCTGAGCTCTCCTAAATTCTCCCCCAAAAATCTCTAAAATAACACCTCAAAGCAAATTCTGGAGTGGCAGAACCCCCAAAAGAACAAAGGTGAAAAAAATTTCCAGCCCAAAACAATCTAGGTTAGCACGAAAGGTCTGTTGCACCAGGATGAGAGTGGAGCTCAGTTCAATGCAGGCAACACCTGGGTAAGACATCCACAGACCTTGGGGGTAACTGAATCTGCAGCAGTGGGTTCTGGACTTAGCCCACAGCCAGTAAAGAAGTTAGCTATCTGACCAGAAGAAGATATCAGGAATCCCTTTGCTGGCACTGGGTGCAGGACTTTGTTGCTTTGCTCATACTTTGGTCTAGGGCACAGTCTTGGGTCACAATCTGAAGACAAGGAAAAGCACTAGCATACCAGAGCTAGTGGCAGGTAAGTGAGAATCCTGTTCACAGGTCCATGGTGGAAAAGAGTGCTTTGGGTCACAGACCAGAGCCTAGGCCAGAATAGTAAACACACCTCTCGTTAGGTCATACTGAACTGAAAACTTATAGAACTCCAGAACTAGATCTGAAAACAGCTGCACAAAAAAACTGAACCTGGGGACAGTGCCTACTCCACCCTGTGAGCAGTGCCCAACTTTAACATAAAGTTAAAAGTGAAGAAATAGGCAGAAAATGAGCAAACAACAACAACAAAAACCTGGTCATAGAAAGTTACTATAGTGACTGGGAAGATCAAAACAAACTCAGAAGAAAACAGTCAAAACTGCTACATTTAAAGCCTCAAAAAAAAGCATACATGGGTCTCAGGACCAAAAAGAATTCCTGGAAGGGCTCAAAAAAGATTTTTAAAATCAAATAAGAGAGGGAGATGAAAAATTGGGGAAAAGAAATAAAAGTGATGTGAAAAAAAATCATGAAAAAAGAGTCACAGATTGGTAAAGGAGTTACAAAAAATATTAAAGAAAATAAGACCTTAAAAATGGAGTAGGCCAAATGGAAAAAAAGAAGCATAAAAGATCACTGAAAAAACAATTCTTTAAAATTAGAATTGGGCAAGTGTATGCTAACGGCTCCATGAGACATCAAGAAATAATCAAACAAAATCAAAAGAGTGAAAAAAGAAGAAAATATAAAACATCTCATTAGAAAAATAACTGACTTAGGAAAGAGATTGAGGAGAGATATTTTTAGAATTGTTGATCTACCTGAAAGCCATGATCAAAATAAGATCCTAGAAATCATCTTGTAAGAAATTATCAAGGAAAACTGTCCCGATATTCTAGAACCAGAGAATAAAACAGAAATGGAAAGCATCCATTGATCATCTTCTGAAAGAGATTCCAAAATAAAAACACCCAGGAATATTACAAAGCTCCCAGGTCGAGGAGAAAATATTGTAAGCATCCAGAAAGAAAAATCAAATATCATGGAGCCACAGTCAGAATAACACAAGATTCAGTAGCTTCTACATTAAAGGAGCAGAGGACTTGGAATATGATATTCCAGAAGTCAAAGGAGGTAGGATTACAACCAAGGATCACCTACCCAACAAAACTGAGTATAATCCTTTAGGACAAAAATTCTATTCAATGAAATAGAGGACTTTCAAGCATTCTGGATGAAAAGACCAGAGCTGAATAGAAAATTTGACTTTCAAATACAAAACTCAAGAGAAGCATAAAATAGATAAACAAGAGAGAGAAATCATGAAGGGTTCAATAGGGTTAAACTGTTTATAGTCCTATATGGGAAGATGATATTTGTAACTCTTAAGAACTCTTAAGAATAGGGTAAATTATCTCACATAAAAGAGGTGTGAAAGAGCTTTTACAGTGGAGGGGGAAATGGTGAGGTGTTGGGGGAATTGCTTGAACCGTACTTTCATTAGAATTGGCTCAAAGAGGGAATAATATACACACTCAACTGGGTATAGAAATCTATTATAACCTATAAGAAAGGAGGGGAGGTGGAATAAGAAAAGGAGGGGGACTGATAGGAGTGTGAATTGGGAGCAGTGGTTGTCAGAAGCAAAATGCTTTTGAGTATGGACAGAGTGAAAAGAGAGAGCGGGGGAGAGAGGGAGAGAGAGAAGGATAAATAGATAAATAGAGGAAAAATAGGATTGAGGGATAACTGTAATAAAATTTTTATAGCAAGTTTTTGTTATAAAGGCCTCATTTCTCAAATATATAAAGAACGGAGTCAAATTTATAAGAATATAAGTCATACACCAACTGATAAATGGTCATAGGACAGGCAGTTTTCAGATGAATAAAAGCAAAGTGAAATAGTCAGAATGGAGAGAACATTGTACATAGTAACGACAATATTATACAATGATCAACTGTTAATGTCTTAGCTATTTTTAGCAATACAATGATACAAAACAATTCTGAACAACTTATAATGAAAAATGCCATCCACCTCCAGGGAAGGAACCAATGGAGTCTGAATGCAGATTAAAACATACTTTTCTTTTACTGTATTTTTATGGAGTTTTGTTTTTTGGCCTATTTTCTCTCACAACATAAGTAATATGGAAATGTGTTTTGCATGATTGCACAGGTATAACCTATATCAAATTGCATCCCTTCTCAAGGAGCAGGGAGAGGAGTGAAGGAGGTAGGGAGAGAATTTGAAACTCAAAATTAAAAAAAATGTTAAAATTATTTTTACATATAATTGGAAAAAATATTAAATATCCTTAACCTTCCCCACCCCCCCATGAATTGGCCTAATGATAAAAGCTACAAAATTTCACTGAAGAAAATAATTCCTTAAAAATTAGAATTGGGGGGGCAGCTAGGTGGCACAATGGATAGAGCACCAGCCCTGGATTTGGGAGGACCCAAGTTCAAATCTGGCCTCAGACACATAACACTTTCTAGCTGTGTGACCCTGGGCAAGTCACTTAACCCCATTGCCTAGCCAAAAAAAAATTAGAATTGGGCAAGTGGATGCTAATGACTCCATGAGACATCAAGAAACAATAAAACAAAGTCAAAAGAATGAAAAAAATAGAAGAAAATGTGAAATATCTCATCAAAATAACTGCTGACCTGGAAAATCAAGGAGAGATAATTTAACAATTATTGGACTACCTAAAAACTATGATAAAAAAAAGAGCCTAGACATCATATTTCAAGAAATTATACAGGAAAACAGCCCCATTTTCTTAAGTCCAGAGGGTAAAATAGAGATTGAAATAATCCATTGATCACCAAAATGAAAACTCCCAGGAATATTATAGTCAAATTCCAGAGCTCCCAGGTCAAGGAGAAAATATTGCAAGCAACCAAAAAGAAACAATTCAAATATTGTAGAGCCACAGTTAGGGTAACACAAAATTTAGCAGTTTCTATGTTAAAGGAGTGGAGGACTTGGAATATGATGATCCAGAAGGCAAAGAAGGTAAGATTACTACTAAGAATCATCTACACAGCAAAACTGAGTATAATCCTTCAGGGGAAGAAATGTATATTTAATGAAATAGAGAACTTTCAGGAATTCCTTATGATATGACCAGAGCTGAATAGAAAATGACATTTAAATATAAGACTTGGGAAAAGCATAGAAAAGTAAACATGAAAAAGTAATCATAAGTAATCATAAGCTGTTTACATTCCCTATATGGGAACATAAACTCCTAAGAACTTTATCATTATTAGGGCAGTTAGAAGTAATCTACATAGACAGAGGGCATGAGAGTGATTCTATTATGTTGGGATAATCTCCAGAATAAATAACTAAATAAATAAATAAAATGAAAGTAAGAAAGAGGGATGCATTGGGAGGAGGCAGAGGTAGAATGGGGAAATTTTTGTCACATAAAAGATTCATGCAAGGAAGAGCTTTTACAGTGGAGAGGAAAATGGGAGGGGGGATAAGCAATGCTTGTACCTTACTTTTATCATAATTAGTTTAAAGAGGGAAGGATATATATATATATGTATATATATATACGTATATATATACATATATATGTATATATATACATATATGTATATATATACACATATACACACACACACACATATATACATACATACACATTCAGGTATAGAAATCTATCTGACAATAGAAAAATAGGGGAGGGGGATAACAAATATGGGGGGAATGATAAAAGGGAGAGATGATTAACAAAGGCAATAGTCAGAAGCAAAATACACTTTTGAGGAGGGACAGGATCAAAACAGAGAGAAAGATAAACAGAAGAAAAGGGGTTTGAGGGAGATGCACTGTTAGTAATCATATCTAAATGCTAATGGGATATGTTCACCCATAAGATGAAAGCAGATAGCAGAATGGATTAGAAACCAGAATCCAATAACATGTTTTTTACAAGAGATACTTTTGAAACAGAGACATAAAAAGTCAAAGTAAGGGCTGGAGCAGAATCTATTATACTTGGGCTGAAGTATAAAAGACAGTGATAGTTATCATTATCTCAGACAAAGCAGATACAAAAATAGACCTAATTAAGAGTTAATTAGGAAAACTACATTTTGCTAAAAGGTGCCATAGACAGTGAAGTAATGTATAAAAATTTTACAGCAAGTTTCTCTGATAAAGCCCTCATCCCTCAAACATATATGGAAGTGAGCCAAATTTACAAAAATAAGAGTCATTCCTGAACTGACAAATGGTCAGAGGATATGAACAGGCAGTTCTCAGAAGAAGAAATTAAAGTTATCTATAGTTATATGAAAAAATGCTCTAAATCACTTTTGATTGGAAACAACTCTGAGGTACCACCTCACACCTATAAGAAATGACAAATGTTGGAGGGGCTGAGGGAAAATAGGTACACTAATAAATTGTTGGTGAAGTTACGAATTAGTCCAATCTTTTTGTTGAACAATTTGTAGCTATATCCAAAAGTCTATAAAACCACGCATATCCTTTGATACAGCAATACCACTATTAGTTCTGTATCCCAAAGAGATCAAAGAATAAGCAAAAGGACCTATATGTACAAAAATATTCATGGCAGCTCTATTTGTGGTGGTAAAGAATTGGAAATTGAGGGGATGCTCACCAATTAGAGAAATGGCTGAACAAGTTGTGGCATATGAGTGTGATGGACTGCTATTGTGTTATGAGAATTGACTATGGGGGTGGTTTCAGAAAACACATGAGAAAATCTATATGAACTGATGCAAAGTAAAGTGAGAAGAACTGGGAGATCATTGCTCACAGAAATAGCAATAGCGTAATGATGATCAACAATTAAAGATTTTGATACTTTGATCAATGCAATGATCTAAAAGAAGAATGATTCTAAAAGATTCATCATGCAAAAATTATATTCACCTCCAGAGAGAGAACTGATGAACTTTGAATGCAAATCGAACTGTAATTTCCTTGTTTTCTTTACTTTTTTTTTTTTTACAAAAAGACTAATATGTAAATGTCTTACATATAATTGATATATTTTTGCTTGCATTTTCAATGTGTAGAATAGGGGATGGAAAAGAGGGAGAGAATTCGGAATTCAAAATTTAAAAAAGAAAAGATGTTAAAATAAATAGATAATAAATTTACTTAAAAAAACCCTAATAGCTGTGATTTGAAGATCTTTCTCCTGATGGCTTGCAGAATTTATTTCTGAATTGAATTGTTCAATTTAATCACTGTGTGTCTTGGAATTTGCAGCCTTGAGTCAGCCCCACCACCCGCTGAGACAATCTGTGAATTCTTTCAATTGGAATTTCATTGTCTACATTCTGAAGTTCTGGTTAGTACTGTTCTACTATTTCCTTCACTATGGTGTTAAGGATTTTTGTCCTGTCATGTTTTTCTTGGAAACTTTAATCCTTAGATTATTTCTACATATCCTTTCTTTGAGATCCATATGTTTTGTTTGCATAGCAAGCATATTTTCTTTTAACATTCATGTTTGTTTATTTATTGATTGAGCTTTTCTTCTTATAGATTGTCTTTTACTTCTGTTTGTTTGTATTCTTAATCTATTGTCCTCTCTTTTGCTTCTTTGGTGAGACTTGCCATTGCAGATTCTGGTTTTTCTATTCTCCTCGTTATTATTGCTTGGCAGGACAAAAAGTCTGCTGTTATAACTCTTATTTCTCTTTTAAATCATTCAGGAGTAGTGTGTTGTGGTTCCACTTTCCTCAAATTTCCCTGGGTCCTCTTTTTCATCAAATGTTGGATCATTTTCTTTCATTTTCAAGTATTTATTTAGAGATGCCTAAACTTTCTACTGGATTTGGAGGCCATATTTCCTTTTGCTGTTACTGTTTTTTCCTGTTGATTTATCTGTTTATGTTCAGGGTCTTTGAGGTTTCTTCTTTATGGAATCTTTGTTATTTCCAGTCCCCTCTCCACCCCCCCTTTATTTTCCTTAACACTCACATCTGACTCCCCTCTCATTGTGATTTCCTTGAGGGGTAGATCTCAAAGTGTCTCAGCCTCCTCTCACACTGGGCAATTCATAGTACCGCAGCCTGTGTTTCTTCCCCAATTGACTTCTGGGTAGTCAGACCTGGCCCCACCTTGATTCTGTCCTCTTCCCCCACACTCAGTGTCCTGTCCTGATGATCTGTGTCACTCCCTCCATTCCTTTGTTCTCTAGCCTGGCACTGGCAGTTCAGAGCCTGTTGGCACCAATGATTCAGATCCTGCCTCCCCAGATGCTAGTAGAGCCTCCTTTTCCTCACATTGATAGGTCAGAACTCTTTGGTCTTGTTGCTTCTGGAGTGCAGTCCTAAGCAGGTTTTTGTTCCTTAAACACTGTGGCCAAATTGGCTGTCAAGGCCTGAGGAAACTTCCACAGCCTGTAGTCAGGGCACTAGTAGTGGATAGGGAAGAACAGAATATAGGAGTGGGTTTTGATGTAACGGTGTGTTGTGTGCATGGATCTGCTAATGTGGCCTCAATTCCAGTGGTGTGGGAGATGGGGGAGAAGTGCTGAGTTCAAAGTCAGTATCAGCTTGTATCAGTTATAGTTAAGAATCGGAACTAAAGATGTCCTCCAATAGGGGAAAGAATAAATAAATTGTGGTACGTGACTTTAATGGAATATTATTGTGTTGTAAGAAATGATGTGTGATGAATAGAGAGAAATATGGAAAGATCTATATTAACTGATGTAGAATGAAGTAAGCCAAGTCAAGAAAATAATATACACAGTAACAATAGCTATGTAAATGGAAACTACACACTAAAAAATTTAAAAGTAAGCATAAAAAATCATAAATATCAAGTGGGACTTTATATTTATTTTCAATAGCAGTGTCTTCCTAGACTGGTCTAATATGTTAAAGGGTTTAAACTGGGGTGGGGGGGGACCTGCAGCCCTGGAGCCACATGTGGCCTTCTAGGTCCTCAAGTGCAGCTGTTGACTGAATCCAAACTTCATAGAACAGATTTGTTTGAGGACCTCGAGGGCCACATGTGACCCCGAAGCTCCATGTTCCCCACCCCTGGTTTAAGTTGACATTCTGCTAAAGACATTCTGCTAGGGATATAGAATGCTTGGTCATGCCAATTACAAAATCATCAACTGCCTCAAAAAGGCACATCTTGATCTTCTTCTCTGAATCAATTTAACATCATGTTAAAATATGCAAAACTCAGGAAAGTTGTATTTTGTATTTGATTAGTTATATTCTATAACTGTAGTTTTGAGGACTGAATGAATGATAACAAATACTAATTTTCAAGGTCATGTGAGCAACAAGATGGTGGATTAGACATTACCTCTAATCACTATGACCTCTCGACCTCCCCAAAACAGAAATTATGCACCAAAGATAAAGCAAGTTTAGCTATTTCCATGGTTTAGGATACCCAGAATCCAAATGATGTCAGGAGCTAACTTAATGGAGGTAGGAGGTCCACAGGTGTTACACATTACACATTTTTAGACTTTCTCAGTATACCAATAAGTTCTGCTGACTTTGTTTTTTTCCTCTCTAAAAAATACTATTTATCTTATAGGGTGGCTCTTGGGGAGGGGAGCAAGGAGGGATACATGGGATACTATATAGATGTAAGAAAGAAAAAAAACATCAATTAAAAACTCATTTTAAAAGATAATGAATATTAACCAGAAAGAAACAAAGAGGCTAGCAGCATTCAGCATTAGATGATAGTGGCGATGATTGTAATGATAGTGGTAATCAGTGCAATACTTTCTGGTCATAGTTAGAAACATAACTCACATGTCCATGGTACTTTTAGGTGTGCAAAATACCTTTATCACAACAACCTTGTGAGGTAATAAATATAGATATTATTAGTATTCTTGATTTGTTGCTAAGGAATTAAAGACTGATTCAACTGAGTTGGTTTAAAATTGAGACTCTGAGACATGGTCACACAAGCTAGTAAAAGTATATAAAAGGGAATTTGAACTCGGGTCTGTTGATTCCAAGTCAGTACACAATCTGTTAATCTACATTGCCTCTTAAGAACCACAGAGTAGCACAGGGCCTGGCAAATAGTTGGTGTTTGTTGATGAAAATAAATGTTTGTTGATTGACTGAATGAATGAAAGGTAGTTTGATATAGATCCAAGACAATATGCAAATGTCTTATTATAAGATCAAATCTAAACTATCATAGTCCATTTAAGTTTCATTTCCCCACCCCCTCAGCTTACTGTCTTCTTCATTCAAGAAAACAGACTCCAGTTTTAAAAATACTAGCCTCAGCACAGAAATTACACACTTATATGTCCTTGGTTTCATTTTGATTCAGCAGTACCCACAGAAATACATACTTTGTCATGGTTAGGTTCAGTGGCCCTGGTAAGGGTGAGCCATGGCTGCCTATGCTTTCTCAATGTGAACTTTTTAAAGTTTCCTCAGGGAGTATGACTCCTGGGTGTAGGTAGGCATGCATAATGCTAAGCAAGAAGCATTGTCTGTGGGCAGAGCACCCTGCCTAATTCCTCAGTTTCTGAACTTTTGTACTTGAGCGGACCCTGCTTCTGAGGTAATAGTGTCATCTCTGCTCCAAGATCTATACTTTGGGGGTTTGGGGAACACTCACTGGTTGGAGAAGTTTGTTTTATTTTTTAATGTTTTCATTACCATTGTTATTATAAACTGTTTTTAAAAGAAAAGATTAATGGGCTGTGAAAACAGAAAATGAATGGAAAGCATTAGTCCATCTGTGCCTTCAGTGTTTGGGTGGGATTTTTTCCTTTCTCAGTAATGTGGTCAATTAACCCTATCCCTGACCATCACTGTCCACAGCATTCAGCATGGTTTGAGAGATGATATCAAAGGTAGTTTGGGCTTCATATCAGGTTTCCAGACGGACTTGCACATCTCATACATCTACTCCAAGCAAGTACTCTGGACCACAACGTCAAGAGTTACTAACTACAGGCAGTCAATGAGGTCCAAAGAATAAAAAAAGGGCCCACAGATTTTGGGGTATGAGACAGCAATGACAAGCTTAGCGTAGTAGGGGCCTGACTACTTTTCATATAAAAAGTTGGCTGTCATGCTCATGTAGGTATAAAGCTTGACCCTTTTGTCTTTCCTTCAGCTTATATAAATTTAGTCGGTATTTGAGGCACTCACCTATGATTTGTACATCAGCAGTGAGTCCAGCCATGTCAATGTATGAGCAGTATTTGGACCTGGATGCTAAAATCCCTGTCCATTGCAATGACTGCACAGTTCTTCTCCTTCATGGCTATTCTAGCCTTTCCATTACAGGATATAATAGATCCAGTACTGTCATTTGAGTTTTCACTAAAAGCTTGAGGAATTTCAAAAGTTCCCCATAAGTAGCCTCCCAGGTTGTTACATAGAGCACAAATATGGGACAGGAATCTACCAAGGATTTGCAGGATCCCTTACTTTATACACTCACATAGCTCTAAAATAGTAAAACTTTATACAACGAAGACTTTTACAAAATTCAGAAATATAACAAATTAGCAAAAATTTCACAAAATAATCTATTTAACAACATACAAACATTTCTGTTTTAACTTTGGGCCTGCTGTACTGGAGGATTGCTTTAGTAGTTATTTCATACACATGATCTGAATTCATGGCTGGCCCATAATGACTGGGTTATAATTTGCATCCCCCTTCTACCCACCCTATTCCCTCCTCGGTCTATCATTCACTTCAGCACTTGACAAATCATTTTGTGCCAAATTATAATTCTCTAGGACGGTGAAATTATTTCTTGATGACATTTTTTTTAATAACCAGGAAAGTTTAATCTTAAGAACAAATCTCAGAAGAATCAATTAGAATTCCAAGAATGCGGAGAAAAATAAAAGCCACATTAATAACAAGGTAAAAAGTTTAAGAAAACAAAATTTGAGAGATATAACTTAGGGGCTCTGTTTTAAATTCAGGCATACTGGTCTCTAGTGTCATCCTGAGTTGCATTCTCTTGGTTCAGTGCTTATTGGAGCTCATGTTATTCTTTGAGCTCAGACATTTCATATCACCATTGGTTTTTGAAGAAAGCATTCATCATATTTTCGATATTGTCTTTCCATAAAAAAAATCTATCAACTTAAATATACATGGTTAATAGCTCCTAATGTCATATGTTCCAGACTCTCCCACACAAGTAAAACACTTAACACAATATTATAACCAGAAACCTCATCAAATGGATACTCTGGGGAAAAATATAGACTGAAATTTTTTTTGAGTGGGGCAAGCACCATAAAATCATTGGCCCTTTTGTAGTCTTCTATACCAAGCCAAGAAGGCAAATATGCATCATGGAGACCATCACAAAATCACACATTTTCAGCTTTGTAAGGGACCTTAGAGGCCATCTAATCCAATCCTAATGTGAAAGGAATTCCTACTATCACATACCCACCAAGTGATCAGGTCTCTGCTTGAAGACCTCCAAGAAGAAGGAACCCACCACTTCTTGAGGTAGCCCATTTCACTCTTGAATAGCAGGGAATCAAAAGAAAGATGGTTCCTTCCTTCAAAGAGCTTACATTCCAATGGGGGAAGATAATACACAAAAGGGAACTGAAACCTAGGAATGGGAGCAGATATGGTACCCAAGAGAGGGCATGTTGGTAAAGTCTGATGAGTCAGAAACATAGCCAAGAGAGGAATGTCTATCCTAGGCCCCAAGAAAGAACTCACCAATGGGAAATGGGGACTGGCATAGTGGAGGGATATTCCAGGGTAAGAAGAGAAATTCCAGGGTGAGAAGGTCACTGAGTCATGATGGCAAAGTCCAGCCAGGAGAGGGAATGAAGGAGGGCAGTCCTGTGCCCATCTCAGGAATAGCTTCTGATTGTTAGAAGTTTCTCCAGATATTAAGCCTAAATTTGCCTTTTTGCTACTTCTATTCATTTTTCCTGGTTCTTGCCTTCTGGGTCTAAATATAATAAATGTATTCCCTCTTAAACTTGGCAACTTTTCAAATATTTGAAGACATGTCCCCTCTGTTTCTTCTTTTTCTCGGCTAAATTTCTAGGTTTACTTCAGCCAGCCCTCATTTGATACGGACTCAAGGTGCTTCATGATCCTGTTTGCTCTCCTCTGAATACTCTCCATCTTATCAGTGTCCTTAAACCATAGGACCTAGAACTGAACACAGTACTCCAGTACTCTTCTTCTTTCTTCTTTCTTCTTTTCTTCCCCCCCCCCCAAAGATAACATTAGCTTTTTGAGTTACCTATGTTAAATCATTGATACTGAGATTATAGGTCACTAAAACCCCTCATATCTTTTTTTTTCTAGAACATCTACTGTCTAATCATGCCTCCCCTTCTGAAAGTGGCTTATTTTATTACACTTTTGTACTTTCTATTGTGCTTTTGTAAAATACGATTATATTTTATTTTGTATGACTTTACATGAATACTTGTTGAATTTCATCTACTTAGATTCATCCTAAGCTCTAGCTTGTCAAGATCCCCTCCCTACCTTTTCATAGTCCTAGTCCATGCCTCTGTGACCTTGAACTCTTTTCTTCAGTGGAAGGAAGATGTACACTCATGAATGTAGATTTGAGGAGATAGAGATCTACTAGAGAAATAAAAAGTGACCCATGTCAGGTCAATTTGCACAGCTACCTTTGGTGTGAATCATTCCTAAACCATAGACATTCTTGATTTAAGGTATCTATGACCTACCCAAGAAGGATATGTACTTATCTCTTAAGTATTCTCATGTAATCATAAGATCATGTAATCATGCCATATTGAACTCCAAAACATCTAAGGAGCAGCATGCTGGGCTTTCCATGCTATTCTGGGCCTTCAATAGGTCCACTGATTCTTTCCTGAGGGTAGCTTCAGTAAGCCAGACATATAGGACAGTGATGGTGCCTAACTTGCTGGAATGGGAATTATGACAAAGGTCACAGTTTTCTTGATGCATGCTTGGCACTAGGATGCTCCTAGCATGTCTCCCTGACTCCCTGTGATTCAACTGCTATAAATGATTTCTTGTTATCCCTATTAATTATGAAAGTATTTTAAACAGTATAGTTTTGGTAATAAAATAATAAAATAAAGATAATTAATTGAAGGCTCTAAAAAGACAAGGATCTTCAATTTCAATGTCTTATACATTTTCCAATCATTACAATCACTCAACATATTGTGTTCATTACACATTGTCAGTGTTTAGTAAATATTAAGTGAATGAATACATACCTAAAGTTCATCTCTACTTCCTGCTTTTTACTACCTTTCAATGTGATCACCCTCTGAATCATTTGGTTCTGTTTTCATCAGATAATTGATTAGTTTAATTGTAAGAACAATTTTGTCTAGAGCCAGGTGTTGCAAGTGGATTTTTAGTAGCCCTACTATATAAATTTCTGAGTGGTTTCTGCTTTCTTTTCTTTTTCTTTTTCCTTTTTATACCTCCTTTCCCCTGCCTTTCTATACCTATTTTTAGACCAGGTGTACCTAATTCCATCTTAGACTAACAGGTTCATGAAGACAAGGACCATATCTTTTCAGAACACTATATTTTTTCCAGTCCTAGCAACTGATTGATGGGAAAAGCATTTATTAAGCACTTATTATGTGCCAAGCATCATACTGGGAAATGCATATATAAATATAAAAGTATTGATCGTCTCTGTCTTCAGTCTATAAGGGGAATAGTAATCAGGAAGCACTATTTTGTTTTGGAAAGTCATAAGATAGCTAGCAGAGCCAAAGAGAATTGACACACCCTTTCCAGCAGTAATGGCCTCTTGATTTGATTATGGCTATAGAAATGGAAAATCAGGGAGGGGAGGGAAGGAAAACTAGGAATGTTCAGTTATAAGGTGGTAGGCAAGGAGATGGCCTAAGAGTAAATAAAATAAATCTTCATTGTTATTACTATCTTTATTCTCTGTACAATATCAATCATTTTCTAGAAAAAAGACAAGTTCAGAATATGGCTTTTTGTTCTACACAAAGCTCTAAGCCACACATTTGAGGCCACCCAGATGTGCGACTAAATTTTTCTGTTTTCATTTGTAAGTTTTACAGTGTTTAGATAAAATCTTAGGATAAACACCTACCCAATTCTACCTGTATAGTTATTAAATTATAGTAGTAACTTAGATTTATATAGCACTTCAGAGAATTCTGAAACACTATATAAATGTTATTACTGTAATTTGAAAGTGAGGGAAATAATGGAAGCTTTGTTTTCATTCTCTAACTCTCTCCTTCTTCCTGCACAATTATAGACACTATGGTCACCTCATACTCTTCTATAGAAATGAATTCTTCTTCCCCTCTCTATTTCTCCCATCAATTGTTACCAACTCTACTTCTCTCTTTTCTATGCCACATATTTCTCATTTCTTAAATTTTCATTTCATATTTTTATTATCTTCTGCCTTGACCTATGTCATTAATTTTTCTGTCCATGGTTTTCCTTCTCTTCCTTTCATTTAGTTCAGAGGTCTTAACTAACATCCACTCTTACAAAATTTTATCTTATTCCTCAAGTATCTCTATTTGCTTCCCACAGGTTTCCCCTATCTTCTTTAAACTCCCTATCTTCAATGGCAATAAATAGACACTTATATAAAGGAACTTAATTTCTTTTCCTATCATCTTGTCTCTTTAGATAGCCTAAGGATCTCTGTGTGTTGTTATCTACACCCCTCTTCCTGCTGCCCCCTCCTGCCAATACCCTAAGGACTTTTGAGCCTTTCTACCTGCATTGGAACTGAACTTTCTTTAAAACATTTTTTAAATTAGCAAGCAGTTATTTTCTCTACTTTCCCATTCCCTTCCCATACCACTGGGGGGAAAAAAAAGAAAACCAGAACTTTTATCATAAATATACATAGTCAAGCAAAATAAATCCCACATTGGCTATATCAAAAATGTACATCTCATTCTGCATTATGGCTTTAACACTATGGCAGGAAATGGATAGAATTTTTCATTTGTCTTCTTGGATTGTGGTTGGTTGTTGCATTGATCTCAGGCTTTAAGTCTTTCCAAATTTCTTGTCTTTACAATGTTGCTATTATCAAGCTTTCTGTTATGCGTTGTCTTCTTCAGTTAGAATGTGAGCTCCCTGGGAGCAAGGCTTGTCTAACTACTACTATTTGTATCCCCAGCACTAAGCACAGTGTTTAATAAATACTCTTTACTTCTTCCTTCCTTATTTCCTTCCTTCACCCCTCACTCCTTTCCTTCCTTCTTTCTTTGCTTTCATCCCTCCTTCCTTCCTTAGTTTAATTCCTTTAACTTCCTTTCTCTCATTCTCAAATATCTGTGTTTTCTTTAATGCTATTTTATCTGATTAAAATGGTCTTTTATTTCTCATGAAACAAGCTACTTTCCAACATTTTTCATGTCTTCTCAAAGCATACTTACTTGTTTTAGAATCTCTATAGGGTTGAGAAAAATAACTAATCAAGGACAGGTCGACATCTGAGATTCCACTCCCTGTTGTCACTCCTTTCCCCCCTGGGGTGAGCTACCCTTGGTCTTGCTGCATATGCAGCTTTCTGTCTTTCTAATTTAGAGTGCAAACTGACTGAGTGGAGACTTAAATAATATTAAATAAGTTTCCAGTAAAAGATAAACAACCTGCTAAGAACTGGAATCCTCTGAGGCCATTTCTTCCACCACTCAGAAAATGTTCACCTCTTGTTTATTCAAAAACATAGTGGCATCATTGAGAGGACGAAAAACATATGTGTGCCCTCGAGAGCAAACCCACTGCTTAGCAGAAGAAAGCAACAAAAAGTTAGTCCTATCAGTTTTCATTCTTGCTCTAACAAACATAAATGCTTTTTGATGCCAAAGGAAAAGGGGACTTTAATCTGAAGAGAATGAAGTTCTCCCGTCTAGAAAAATAAGTCATATAAGGGCATCATCTTTAGAGTCATTCTGCTCCTTTCAGAATCACCATATTCCTTAACATTGCTTATGCTTTTTGGAATTCCACCCTGAGGATGGAAGTACTGTGGTGTAGGCAGGAGGGGGAAAGACAGTTTATATAGCTCATCCTGCAGGCCTGTCCTCCACTAAGATTCTAGGCCCTGATTGACTTTTCCCTCCCCCACTTATAAGAAGAATTACTTAAATTTATGTAATCACTTTATAGTTTACTTGAGATACATCATGGGGCAATGGATAGAGTTAGCCTGAGTCAGAAAGACCTGGGTTCAAGTCTTCGCATAAATATCAACTGTTTGACCTCATGTCAGTCACTTAACTTCTCAGTTCCCCCAGGGAGTCCTCTGAGACCGCAAATCCCAGATTTGCATTGGTAAAGGAAGTATACTCACTGGAACATCCCTACACCAATGAAAGCATAGGTTTGGTCATTACAAAAAAACAAAAAGGAATTTTCAAAGCATTTTCATAGCCTTAATTTCATCGTATCCTCATAATAGCTCAGCAGGCATTCGTTTTAGGTGTTTTTTTTTCTTTTTTGGAAAACAAGGAAATAAAACTAGATGAATTCTGAGGTCCCTTTAAGAATTATTTTTTTCATTTTACAAATAAAGAAAGCGAGGTTCGGAGAAGTTTAGTGACTTGTCCAAGATCAGCTAACTATTCAGGGCTAAACTTGGAACTTGGGTCCAGCTTCTTTGACTCTAAACATCTAGTTCTTTATACCTTATAACACTGCTTTTTACATATTAAGCAGAGGTTCTTCCCATTTTTGTGTTGTGGAACCCTTTGGCCATCTGATAAAATTGATGGAGTTCTTCTCACAATGATCTTTTTAAATTCATAATTTTAAATAATTTTAACAATTTAAATAATTTTAAATTCATAAAATAAAATACATAGGGCTACAAAAGAAAGCAATTATGTTAAAATATACATATGTGTATATGTGCATGTGTGTGTGTATTTTACAGACCCCACATTATGAACCTTTGATATCATGGGAAATGGATATGTGGAACTGTTAGAGTCCTAACAGTGCCCTTAACCTCACCTGACTTTTCCCAAGATATTGAATTCCTCTGAACTCATTTCATATTATAGTTTACAGCTCAAAGGGACCTTGGAACTTGTCTAGTTCATTGTCCTCATTTTACAAATGAAAACATCACCACCACTACCTAAAACTAATGCCTACAGAAGATGAGTGACTTCCACAGGATCCTAGAAAAGGTGAACAACTTAGGCAGGAATCAAGTCCAGACCATTTAACTGTAAATCCACTCCTACCATTATATCATATTACCCATCTTCACCTTTGAAAGACATGATTTATCTGACAACTGCCTGTTCATATCCTTTCACCATTTATCAACTGGGGAATGACTTGTATTCTTATAAATTTGACTTAATTCTCTATATATTTTAGAAATGAGGCCCTTATCAGAGAGACTGGTTGTAAAAATTCTTTCCCAATTTTCTACTTTCCTTCTAATCTTGGTTGCATTGGCTTTGTTTGTGCAAAAACTTTTCAATTTAATGTAATCAAAATTATCCATTTTGCATTTCATAATGTTCTCTATCTACTGTTTGGTCATGAATTCTTCTGTTCTCCATAAGTCTAATAGGTAAACTATTCCTTGCTCTCCCAGTTTGCTTATAGTATCAGCCTTTATATCTAAATCATGAACCCATTTTGACTTTATTTTGGTATATGGTGTGAGATTTTGTCTATGCCTAGTTTCTGCCATACTCTTTTCCAGTTTTCCCAGCAGTTTTTGTCAAATAGTGAGTTCTTACTAAAGCCATTTATAGTCATATGAAAAAATGCTCTAAATCACTATTGATTAGAGAAATGCAAATCAAAACAACTCTGAGGTACCATATCACACCTATCAGATTGGCCAACATGACAAAACAATAAAATGATAAATGTTGGAGAAGATGTGGGAAAATTGGAACACGAATGCATTGTTGGTGGAGTTGTGAAATGATCCATCTATTTTGAAGAGCAATTTGGAACTATGCCCAAAGGGCTATAAAAATGTGCATACCCTTTGACCCAGCAATAGCACTTCTAGAGATTTATCCCAAAGAGATCATACAAATGGGAAAAGAACCTACATGTACAAAAATATTTATAGCAGCTCTTTTTGTGGTGGCAAAGAATTGGAAATTGAGGGGATTCCCATTAATTGGGGAATGGCTGAACAAGTTATGGTATATGAATGTAATGGAATACTATTGTGCCATAAGAAATGATGAGCAAGCAGACTTCAGAAAAACCTGGAAAGACTTGTATGGACTGATGCTGAGTGAAGTGAGCAGAACCAGGAGAATGTTGTACACAGTAACAGCCACATTGTGCAATGACTAACGTTGATAGACTTAGCCTTCTCAGCAATGCAAGGATCTAAGACAACTCTAAAGGTCTTATGATGGAAATGCCATCCACATCCAGAGAAAGAACTATGGAGTTTGAATGCAGATCAAAGCATACTATTTGCTTTTTTTTCTTCTGTTTTGTTTCCTCTTTCTGATGGCACTTCCTATTGGTTCTAATTCTTCCTTACAACATCACTAATGTGAAAATATGTTTAATAGGAATGTATATGTATACCCTATATCAGATTGTGAGCTATCTTGGGGAGGGAGAGAGAAATTTAAAACTCAAAAGCTTATGGAAGTGATTGTTGATAAATCAAAATAAATTAAAGAAAAGGAAAGACATGATTTAATCTTGTCTTTTCTGCCTCTAGGCAACTAAGACCTCTCCTAATAGCTAGTAAGACTTCTTTTTGAAACTACACGAGCAACTTCTCACCTCTCCAAACTGTGCTTGGGGTTCAGGAAATATATGCAGGTTGTCCTCATTTTAGAGGGCACAACTTGAAAAAAAGTATCCTGGGAGCTCTGGTGTGGTAAAGATACATATCTTAATGTTAATTGATAAGAAAGAAAAAGGAGAGGTAGATTGGGATGAGTGGGAGTCGTTCCTCCATAAATGGGCACCAGGCATGGTGCCTTGGAGGAAACAACAGCTTTTGGTTGAGATGGATTACAAATACAACCCTGTTTCAGTGATGGCAACATTCTCAGTGCTCCACTTGCCTCACTTCAGATGCTTTGGATATTAGTAGTACCTAGTATCCCCTTGCTTCATTATAAAAAAAAAAAAAATATTTGGCCTTCAAAACCACCTGTCGTTATAAATCTGAGAAAGTTTAATGCCATGTTCCATAGAAGAAAAGAAGGAAGTCAGGAAGGAAAAAAAGAAGGGAAAGAAGAAAGGAAAGAAAGGAGGAACCAATCAATCAATCAGAAAAGATGTCTTTGGAAGGAGTGTGCTTCCACTGGGGGAAGGCCAGGGATGCAGTGAACTTGAAGGATGAGGAGGCCACAGGGTCAGGGTGAACTTCTAGGGTTAGGAGGCTGCTGTGATATCATAGAGATTTATGAATGGAACCCACAAAGGAACAGAGACAGAAATTTGTACAATTCATGACTTTTTGTAAATCGTCCATAGAGACTCTACTTCACAGGCTGAAGAAGGCCTTCTTCCAGATCTTTTAATACTTCAGAAATGACATTGGAGTGCTCAGGCTTTCTGTTTGTCCTTTGTTACTCTTGCTACATAACTGGCCTTCCTCTTTTTCTAGCCCTAAATGCCCTTCATCTTTTATGTCACTTTTGGTGCCAATCATCAGTAATATGTTAAGCCTATTTATGACCTCTTGTGTATCCATCTCTTGCTCTGAATCACTGAAATTTTGTTTCTTCTGAGATCATGAGGTCTCACAAATATATAACATTTCTAGAGGGTTATTACTATTAAAACAATGGTCTTTTTTTAGCTAGAAACTTTGTGATAAATGAAGAAGCTCTTCATTTCTCCTAAAACAATTCAGCCCTACCCCTCATACTGTTTATTTTTTTTTTATTTCACCTGTAACAGGTCCAAGATACACGTACAGATGGAATAATTAAATGGGCTATGTGTAATAATGAGTAATATGAACTTTTATCCACTTTATTTTTCAGGTGTGAGTAGTATGCTTTTTTAAAAGAATAGCTTTGGATTACATTAAAGAGATTTTGTAGTATTCTGGGGTTTGCTGTAATTAGTACAATGGCATCTGAAAACAGGATCATTTGGAGAAGCTTACCACCCCTAGAAGATCCTTCTATCTGGACTTTGCTGAGTACATCCTCCATGATATTGGTGAATATTTTGTGAGCATATGGCTCCCTTTTTATGCTTTGACAGAATTTCTTATCAGGTCCATTCTTTAAACTTTTCCTGCTTATTAGGACCTTCGAGAACTTAGGGTCATCACTATGCCAATAATCAGAATAGGGACTATTATGGAAGACCTAAAAACTATATATTATGAAAATATATATTTCATGCTAAAGTTCCCATCCTAATAATAGGTAACTCAATAAGATTTTTTTAAAAATTGACACTGTCTTTCCAACTTACGAATGAAGATTAAGCAAAGACCCCAAAGTGTTATCCTCATAACCAATACCTTTACTACTACTGACATAAATGTTCCTATTCTAAGTCTTCTTTAGAAACTTCAGAAGACAAATGTAGTTTAAAGTCCATGAGTACGTAGAAGGAGCAACTACCTTAGATTCAGAATCACTTTGACTAACAATGAAGATTTACTTGAAGCCTGAGCAATCTTGTCAGTCTCAAGCATTTGGATAGTCACTACACGCTCTGATTATTTTGTTCTCATCCCATAGTCATTGGTTCTTTTTTAAGTGTTGTTGTTAAGTTGCATCTGAGTCCTCATGATCCCCTGGACCATGGCACACCAATATCATCTGTGAGGTCTCTTGGCAAAGATTCTGGAGTAGTTTGCCATTTTCTTTTCCAGTAGATTAAGGCAAACAGAAGTAAAATGACTTGCCCAGGGTCACAGAGCTAGTAAATGGTTGAAGCTGGATTTGAACTTGGGTCTTCCTTACTCCAGACCCAGTACTCTATTTACTGAGCCACCTAGCTGCTTCTGATTAGAGTCCTAAGCTGCACATTAAATTCCTTCTGTCTATTTTTTTTCCCCATGATATCTGGTTTGGAGGTGCTAAACCAGATAGAGGGGTGATAACATCGCTCTGGCAAGATGGCCAGAGTAGATGGCATATGCAAAACTATAATAGGCCAACATACAAATGGAACTGGGGACTTTTAAAATAATTCCTACACTTCCATAACATTAGCCATGACTATTTTGAATAAAGGGGCAGTTTAGCTAAATTTTTCTTCCTGGTAGATGAATCTGGGGCCCAGTTATGGGTGCTTTTGGGCAAAGATGATATAAAGACAGGTTGAAGACTTTATCAGTGCCCTTTGATATCCTGGGCAACTTTGTTGTTTATTACCTTTAACCTTCTTGCCAGTAGCTTTTCATTGAGAACTGATTCTACATGGGGGATATCAGAATATGTTTTGTTTTTTTTTGTTTTGTTTTGTTTTGTTTTTGAAAACCACCATTTATTTGAACTCAGTGTCTGGGTGATCCATTGTACCAGATGTGGAACTACAACCAAGACAAAAGCTTATATTTCCCTTTGATTTATTGACTAACTCCTAATTTCTCCCTCTCCCTTCCCCTCCTTCTCTCAGATTGGGCTAAGACTACCCCCTTCCCCCAAAACACACACACACACACACACACACACACACTCGCACTCACACACTTGAAATGGATTGTTGGAATGACAAGGTTAGAAGTTTGAGTAAAACAGCTTAGCTTTTACTTTGAACATGAGCAAACTTCTAAAATCAATCACTCAGCATTCATTAAGCACCTACTATGTGTCAGGCACTGTACTAACACTCCCATAGTATCTCAGGAGACAGGATTAAGCTTGGTACAGTGTAAAAGAGTATTGCCTCTGGAGCCAGAAGTCTTGGGTTCATAGTCCACCTCTGGCACTGATTACCCGTGTGATCTTGGGCGAGTCCCTTAACTTTCCTGCGGCTCAGTTGCCTCATCTGTAAATAGAAGCGATTAGATTAAATGACCTCTAGATCCATGATACTCTGAACTGGTCATTTATTTTCTGAAGCTTTTATATATCCAAGTAGGATTCATGGTGGTAGAGGACAAAACGGAGATGCATGAGAAATGAAACTGCAGACAATGTCTTAAATAATCAAATAGGTTCAAAATGTATCATTTGAAGGCAGGACCAAGATCTCAATTCTGGAAGAATAATGAGAACTAAAAGACCTTTTGCATAAGGGAGAAAATAAAGAGAAAGAAAGAGTATGCCTGCTTTTGATCAGATCTCATTACAAACCCCACCAGCTTGCCAAAATTTAATCTGATTCTGATAAATCCAAATTTGTGGGGTCCCTTTAAATTTACACAGCCAAAGTTTTGACTAGATATATAAGGATAGAATCATAGGTTTAGAACTGAAAGGGACCTTGGCAGTCATCTAGTCCAACCAAGGAAACTGAGACCTAGAGAGGGAAAGTTATCATTCATGTTCATTTCTCATTACAGGAAAACCCTTATTATTTTGACATTTTGCTCAAAGATAATGTAAAGAAACTTTTGTTTTTCCCCTGGAATTTGGATAGTAGGTTTATAATGGGCTGAGATTGATTTAATTTGAGTTGAGTTTTCTTGAAACTTGACAAAAAACAGCTTTTATTTAAACTCATCACCGCAAATAGGCTATAGTTGGATCACAACTTCACCATATTTGAAGCCCTGTGTCTGTGGGAGGTTGTTGCCTTGAGGTCCTTGGGTAATACATCTATATGTTAATAAACAATCTGTTTTATGACACAAAATCTAAACAAATTCTAATCATCTGGCTGGAAAGCCTAGAACATGACGTTAATTAATAAATATGGATCAATGTTTAAAACCTAATGTTCTTTTTAAGAAAGATCACCTATTTAGTACTCATGTATTTAACACATATATGCTTCAATATATTTGATTGGGACATTAATAAAACCTTATTGCTTATATTAGCATCCACTTGTATAAAACAATTAACAGGCAAGAAGAAACCAGGCACAATACATTAATCATTGATACAAAAGCAGAATAATCTACAGAATTCTGGGAGGATGATCACTTTTGATAAAAATAAATATAATATTATTCTCTTAGTCTCTCTTTCTCTCTCTATACATACACATATATACATACATAAAAGGAGAGGAAATGCTTCAAGACCATAGAAAATGGGGGGGGGGGAGGGAAAGAAAATAAAGGACCTAGGCACAATCAACTGCAGAAGCCAACTCCATGAAGCTTTGTGTGCTAGTAAAAGATTCATGCCTTCATTATAATGATCTATAGTGTATTTAAGCAACTGGTCATGGCTAAAAAGTGTTTGTTTATTTTCAAAGAACGTGCAGATTTACCATTTTAGCATTCTTTGTAGATTGATCACAGATCATTGTAGATCATACAAGGGGAAAACAAACAGCAGCACTGTCTCCAAGATGTCTTGGAGATGAAAAATGAGGCTTGGTTCCCTAGCAGCTTACCTTGCAGCCAGCTCTATGTTTTTGTTTTTTTTTTGTTGTTGTTGTTGTTTTTGTTTTTGGTGAGGCAATTGGGGTTAAGTGACTTGCCCAGAGTCACACAGCTAGTAAATGTTATGTGTCTGAGGCCAGATTTGAACTCAGGTCCTCCTGACTCCAGGGCTGGTGCTCTATGCACTGTACCACCTAGCTGTCCCCAGCTCTACATTGTAAAACAAAACAAAAATAAAAACATGTTGGGCAGGTCTTGCTCTTATTTTCCCTTTTGGCAATGTAAGAAGGCAGATCAGGAGACTCCCTGGTCAATTCAACGAGTTCCCCAATCTGATTAAGCTATCTCCTTCTATGTATGCTGATAGAGTGATTGATTCTACTAAAATTCAAGCATGTTTGTTTAAGTATGGAATTTTTGGAATTTCAGTTTCTTAGACTATACATATAATATATGCTATATCAATTTTTCAGGCTTGGGTTTATTCAGGCATACGTGAAATTGTGTAATTTAACCTCATTGGGCCTCAGTTTCCTCATTTCTAAGATGAGGAGCTTTGGAAGACTGCTAGGTGGTACAGTACAGTGTTGGACTTTGAATCTAAGTTAAAATCCTCTATTATTCTGTGTCATTTGACTATGATAGATAGGTCACAGTGGTGTAATGAGCCCTGAACTTGGGAACATAAAGAGGATGGTTTGAGTGCAAAAGACATCACTTCCTCATTGTGTAACATTGGACAAGTCACTTACTCTGTGCCTCAGGTTTTTCATATGGAAAGTGAGGATGATATTAGCAAGACCAGCCTCACAGATTTGTGAGGACCAAGTAAGACAATACATATGAGTCCTTTGTAAACTGTAAAATACTACATGGTTGTAAAGGATTATTATATTAGATGATTAAACTGCATTTTCAGGGCTATAATAATGATAATAACTTGGATCTGTATGGCTCTTTAAAGAGCATGTTCTTTATATTCTCTGATTTGATTCTTAAAACAACACTGTGAGGTAGGTTCTATTACTACCTCTTAATTTTTTAGAAAATGAAGTTCAAAAAATTTAATGGAGTTGCCTAGAGTCACACAGCTAAGAAACTTCTGTGGTAAGATATGAATCCAAGTCTTCATGACTCCAAGTCCAGCAGTATGTAGACTATACAATTCTCCTTGGATTTTTCATCCTAAAAAATTGTAATATAAAGCACTGAACTGTGCTTTCATTTTGCGTTTGAGTTTTAATCCATGGGCTCTATTGTCCCTTGTAATTTTTCTTCATGAGGATCCAATGTAAGGGTAATTCTCCAGTTATTTGTTTTGAGTGGTCTTGCCAAGCTATTCATCAGGTTCTCTTTTATTCTACAATTTCTATATATGTGTAAAATTAAAAGTAATAAATAAAAAATATTCTTTTTTTTCATACATGGGGGTTTATTTTGACTTGCTCCTCATTCTGAATGTTGGGAATAATCATAGTACTATGAAACCTGTCGATATTATCCTTTTAATAGGCAGAGCTATCATTATATGGTATATATCAAGTAAACTTAACAAGTTAGAAGGATGATAGGATGATCAATGTAGAGTTAGAAGGTACCTCAGAGAGAATCCATTCTGATTTCCCCATTTTATTTATTTTGCTAGCATTTATGTAGCCCTTTAAGGTTTGCAAAGTATTTTCTGTTTTTTATCCCTTTTTATCCCCACAACAATCCTGTGAGGCAGGTCCTAATTGTTCCCATTTTATAGAGGAGCAAACTGAGGTCCAGAGAGGTTAGGTGACTTGCCTAAGGTCACAGAGCTAGTTAAGTATCTAATGCAAGATTATAACTTAGATTCAAAGTCCAACACCCTACTGCACCACCTAGCAGCCTTCCAAAGCTCCTCATCTTAGAAATGAGGAAACTGAGGCCCAATGAGGTTAAATGAACTAGACAATTTCACATATACCTGAATAAACCCAAGCCTGAAAAATTTATGTAGCATATTATTATCAATTAGGTGATGACTCTTCTGTATATATGCAGGTGATGTTAACAACTTATCTTTACTTGATTAATTTCTAGATGATGGTTTAACCCAGGAGTTTTTTTTTTCCTTTCTTTTCTTGCTGATGTGCTAAGGTATGGCTGTTTATGTATGTGTTTATATTTTATTTTATTTTTGTTATTGGTAACTAATTTTGTTATTGGTAACTAATGCATGTATACTTATATATGCGTTATATATGTATGTATGTACCTTTTCCGTTTCTTCCTCTTCCCTAGAGTTAAGAAAATAATACCACTGAAGAGCATACATACCTAATTGCTAAAGAGAAGCCTATTCCCTTCCCCCCTTCTCTTCTTCCATTCTTCAGCGTTTTTCTATTGCCCCTGGGATAAAATACAAAGCTCTGCATTCAACAGCTCCCCATCTCCCAAATCTGGCTCCCACCTAATTATTACCTAATTATTAGATATTTATTTATTACTCTCCTTCACATACTCTGTGTTCCAGTCAAATTGTGCTGTTATCTGGTGTCTGAACTTGCCATTCTCTATCCTGTTGAAGGGACTGTGTCCTACTATTAAAATGCACCATCACTTCACCTCTTTCTCTTTAGCCTCCTTAACTAAATTCAATGTTCAGCTCAGAGGATCTCTCCTGCTAGGAACTTTCCTCATTTGCCCAGTTCATAGTGCTTCCTCCCTTGGTCAATTACCTTGTTTTGACTTATTTGTGTACCTGAAATATACTTTTAGTAAGAAATAAGCTCCTTGTGAGCGGGGACTATTTTGTTTTTGTCCTTGTATCCCCAGTACCTAAAACAATGCCTCCTATATAGTTTGGAGCTAAGTCAATGCTTATTGAATTGAATTGAACTGAGAAGGGTCTATCAAGGATTGTTGAAAGCCTTGGATAACACTGGAATTTAGACTCCTAAATAAGTAGGGAGTCTTCCTTTGAGGGGACAATGTCAGTCCTAGGTGCCAGATGGAAAAGACAACCAGTTTTGTGGTTGTAATATTTGATCTTGGATTTTGTGATGAAGTCAGTCTCTCATAAAACTCTACTACAGTAACAGAACCTTCTTCAAGGTGAGCATATATGTGACTAGTGTCCAACACAAAAGATGAGAAAGCAATGGTCTTAGCAAGAATCAGGTCTGGGACCTTTGAGATGCTTTGGTCCTGACTGTATATAGCCAGGCCCCAGTCCATATCCAGGACCCTGACCATCTTCCCACCATACTATATATCTAAGTGTAGGCATATATACCTGCACTTGATGCAAGGCACTTACCTACTGTCCACCTCTTGCTCTGGGAATAATAATCAAACCAATACTATCATTCCTGGAAGGGGCAGGTCAATCAAGTGCCCCATGGCTGAAATCATCATCTCTTTGACTTCCCAGATCAAAACACTCCTTCTTGGTCACTATTTCTCTTTATCTTTGGCTATCCCTATTAGAATGTAAACTTCTATCACTTAACCCCAATTGCCTAGCAAAAAAAAAAAAAAAAAAAAAGTAAGCTTCTGGAAGGTAGGGATTGTCTTGTTTTTTTGTTTTTTGTTTTTGCATCCATTTTCCCTACTTTGGAATAGTGCCTGGCCCTTAATATGGATTGGGATAGGAATATGTGACCCGGGATTTCACTGGTAAGGGCAACTACCTGGTCAGGAAACTAGAGACCAATGCAAGTCAGCATATTCTCTGCAACTTTGAGAGAGTCACCTAGAATAGGCCAAAACAAATCAAAATGTAAATGGAAAATATTTCACAAAATAAACATGAATACAGTAAAACATAGAAAACATTACATTTTAAAACCATGTCAATATGGGGCCCCCAGGGATCCTTATATACAAATTAGTGGCCCCTGTTGCAATTTGAGTTTGATACCGCTAACCTAGAACACTGAAAATATTCAAACAAAGGTTAAATGATTTGTGTATGTCAGAGACAGGTCCGAAAACCAGGCCTTCTTGGTTTTGAGGCCACCTCTTTGTTCGTTATGCCACATGTTTAATCAATGACTATACATTCATTCATATCTCTAATTCCCGTCAGAAATGAACTCCAAAAAATTTTCAGTTTTCTTGCCATTGTGGTAAAACTTATTGAATGACAGGGAATACTTAAGTTTTGCCTTGATTTACTGAAAGATAGCTATGCTGTAGAGGAAAAGAGTAATGTCCAGAATTCACCAGCTGAAGAAGACAGAGCGCACCAAAAAGCAACATTGGGAGTCATCTGTGGTAGCAATAGAGAACAGTAGAGCACTACCCCACAGGGATACTGGCAGAGAGAAGCATGCAAAGGAGAGACTCATGTAGGGCTAGAGCCAGAGGAATTGTATTTTACTTTTAATGATTCCAAGGACAAATCTTGGAGACCAATGGTTATGCTTTCAAGGGGTTTGCTTCCGTTTTCTGCCTTTCAGTAAAACTTCCTTCCGTTATATTGCGAACCATGTGCTTGCCATGGGTGAGCCATTTTCATCACATTGCAGATACCACACGGAGATCTCCCCAGGTTTCCTAGATGGAGGCATAAAAGATGATATAAGGCCCTTCCAAGCTTAAGATCTACACTATTTAAAGTGAGAAATGTATTTGAACTCCTTGTGCCAATCGAGTTTTAGAAACATGGATTACATATGTAATAAAAGTCATTAATTAGTTGCCTAAATCTGAAGATCTATCTGTCAGCAATAGTTAGTCAAATATGCAAAGGATTTATAACAAAAAAGGGTTTTGTCACCGTGAGAAGGAAAGAAACATGTCTTTTTAGGAGCCTGCTATGTGTCTACCACTGTGCTAAGAACTTTACAAATATTATCTCACTTGACTTTTATAACAATCCTTCTTGGTAGATGTTATTATTTACTATCTCCATTTTACAGATGAGGAAACTAAGGCAGGCAGAAGTTAAGTGATTTGCCCAAGGTCACACAAGTTAGAAAGTGTCTGAGGCTGAATTTTAACTGAAGACTTTCTAACTCTAGGCCTAATGCTCTATAATCATAATCATCATAATAACAACTGATGCTTACATAGTGCCTACTGTGTGTTAAGAACTTTATAATTTTTATCTTGTTTGGCTCTCACAACAACCCTGGGAGGTAGATGCTATTATTAACCCCATTTTACACATGAGGAAACTGAGGCAAACAGGATAAATGACCTGTTGAGGGTCACACAACTAGCAAGCTATCTGAGGCTGGATTTGAACTTGAGTCTCTCTGACTACAGACTTATCGCTCTATCCATTGAATCACCTACTCACCCATGTAAGAACTCCCTCCACAAGTTCTCGACTTATCTATGACTTAGTAGATATATTGTCCAGGGTCACATATCAAGTAAAACATTGGAGACAGAATTTGAACTCAGATCTGCCTAATTTTTAGTATAGCACTTGAGCTATCAACAGGCTCTTTTAACATGGTGACATGGAAATTGAATACTAATTATAGAAATCTGGGAATAAAAATTTTTAGTCAATTCAGTTTAATATAGGTTATCTTGATGCTCCAAGTAGAAAGTTATTCCAAGAGTTTAGAATATCAGCCGAAGTATTCACTGTGTGGAATTGAGTTGACCAGATTTTGTTTGCTTGCTTATTCCAGGACTATTTAGCACTTCAATTAAATTCAATTCATTTTAAGGTGCAACTTAGATTCCACCTCTTCTATGACCCCTTTTTTGAGTCCCGCACCTTACAAATGGAAATAAACTCTTCTGCCTTAGATTTCTCAAATCATTTTGAGAAGGCCTCTCCTTTGCATGATTACATATTTCTACTACATTTATTGGTCTTCTCTAGTCTTCTCTGCTAGATTATAGAGTCCTTGAGGTCAAAGACACTATTTGATTTCATCTTTGTACCCCCACTACTTAACCCACTGCTTTTAATGAACATTTGTTGAATTAAATCTAACATATATTAAATATCGATCACGTAACAGGCACTCTCTCAAGAACTGTGCTTTGCATAGTCATGGATTTAGTACTTAGAAAGCTAGGAAGCTGCATGTTAGATCTTTAGAGTCAGAGATCATAGTCTAGAACTGTAAAGAACCTTAGTAGTAACTTAATCCATCTCTTTCTGGATAAAGATAACATAATTGATGTTTGTAAAGGGTAAGTAACTCACTCAAGACCATACAGCTAATAAGCGACAGAGCCAAAGCTTGACTTCAGGCCTCCTGATTTATTATGCAGTGCCCTAATCTGTATAGTGAAGGCCTTGGAGTCAGAAGGACCTGAGTTCAAATCTTGATTCAGATATTCACTAGCTGTGTTACCCAGGGCAAGTAACTTAACTTTTCTCATTTTATATATATTTATAACACACTCTGTTTATATTGGATTTAGTTTATATGCTCTATAAAATGGGTATAATAATATCACTTACCTCACAGGGTTTTTGTAAGGATCAAATAAGATAATACTGTATATATAAAGCACTTTAGAAACCTTAGAGGGTTATACAAATGCTAGCCATTATCATATTGTGGCAGCTAAATGGTACATTAAATAGAGTTCTGGGTCTGGAGTCAGGAACACCTGAATTCAAAGCCAGCCTCAGACAATTACTAGCCATGTGACTCTGGTCATGTTACTTTACCTCTCAGCCTCAGTTTCCTCAACTGCAAAATGGGCATAATAATAGCACCTACCTTCCAAGGCTGTTGTGAAGATCAAATGAAATATTGTTTGTAAAGATATTATTTGTAAAATCCTCTGGGCCCTGTGAACTGTGTTTGTTAATTAGGCAAAGTAGTGATTCAAATTAGTGAAATCAGTGCTGGCTGGAAAGCAGGCAGTGGGCCCAGGTATAAACTCAGGGGGTAACCTAACAGATTATGGGGAGATGGATCATGTCCTTCCCTGTCTGACATAGCCAACCAATCCTGGGCTTATCTCCAATATAATTACATCACCATTTTTACCCATTAATACTCTGGCCCCTTCTATAGCTGACTTTCTCCATGAATATTCAAGCTCCCAACCTTTCCAGTTCTGTGTCACATATTTGCCCCATAGGGTGAACTCAGTTGTCACCCAGGCATCCTCACAAGCAGCTGCATAGGTAAAATTAGAAAAGGGTCTTGATATGGGGATGGGGGGTGGGGAAGTGACTTGGTAAGATGCTTACCTTTCTTTCCATCTTTAGTGGGACAGAATGTATCCCACAGGATGAACAGAAATGGATGAATCATGGTCTGATAGTCAGATAACATTATAAAACCTAGCCTCTTCCTACCTTTCCAGTCTTCTTATACTTTACTCCCCATTATATACTCTCTAATCCAGTGGCGCTGACATCTTACTGTTCCACTAACAAGACACTCCATTTCTTGACTCTGGACATTTTTTTTTCTAGATATCCTACATGCCCAGAATGCTTTCCCTCCTCATCCCTGCTTATTGGCTTCCCTGGCTTCCTTTTAGTCCCAACTAAAATTCCATCTTTTACAGGAAGCCTCTCCCAAAACTTCTTAATTCTAGTACCTTCCTTGTATTAATTATTTCCTCTTTATCCTGTTTATAGCTTGTTTGTATATATTTGTTTGTTGTTACCTTCATTAGATTGTGAACTGCTTAGGGGAAGGGAAGATTTTTTGCCTTTTTTTTATATCCCTAGTGCTCAACACAGTACCTGATACATAGTAGGTGCTTAATAAATATTTATTAATTCTGAACTGCTCTCTTAAAATTATTTATACAATTTTCTTTTTAAATTTTGAGTTCCAAGTTCTCTTCTTCCCTCCTAAGGCCTCCCACATTCACTGAGAAGGCAAGCAATAGGATATCAATTATACATGTGAAATTGTACAAAACTTTTATATTAGCCATACTTTTTAAAAATTAAGAAAAATAAAGAAAGTGAGAATATTGTACTTCCATTTGCACTGTTTGCCTCAATTTCCTCATCTGTAAAATGAGCTAGAATAGGAAATTGCAAACCTCTCCAGTATCTTTGTCAAGAAAACCCCAAATGGGGTCATGAAAAGTCAGACACAACTCAAATGACTGAACAAATATCTTCCAAATAAAGTTCCAGTAGGTTTTTAATTCATTAGTTAAAAAAAAATATATAAAAACATAGCACACTGTGATATTTTTTCCAAGAATTGACACCAGGGAAAAAGGAAGTTTTCCCATTAAATTTCATCAAAATTCTTTGTATAATTGGTGGAAAGAGTTGAAAAACTGAGCATCATATGTAGTAAACACAATCAACAATGCACTCCTCAGATCAACATATCCTTAATCAGTGCCTCAAATTGCTATAGCACAAAGTATTGATGAATTAAAAAAAATGAAATATTTGATCACATTACCCTTATAAATGTTATTACTATTAATATTTTATTAAGAATGAACACCAAATTAATATTAATAGTTATTGTTATTTATATTTTGGTGAGGGCAAAAAGGCTTTTGTGCCATTAATAAGTATTTTCAAAATATTATTTCATCTTCATTTTATTCTTTTAAAATTCCTATTCTTTTATAAGTGATATGACATACATAATTATTAGCATATATGTAATTTATCATTTTAAATAAACATGCATGTATGGGGATCACATTCTCAAGAAGATTTATTGGTAAGAGAGTAATATAAAAAAGGTTGAATCCTCTGATATACAGACATTTAGGAGGTGCGATAGAGTACTGGGCTTGAAGTCAGGAAGACCAGAGTTCAAATTCTGCTTCAAACCACCAGCTATGCCATCTGGGAAAGTCACTTCAGCCTCAGTTTGCTTATATACAAAATAAGAAATTTGAACTTACTGGCCTTTACAATCCTTTCAAGCTCTAAATCTGAGATCATATGGTCCTACTTAAGGTAATGAGTAGCAGAATCACTAAACGTCTTGACCTTTCTGAAATTTTTACCATTAGAGTCATGACTTGAAATTAAGGTATTATTTCTATAGACTATACTGAAATGAAAATGTGTTACTTAGGAGTGATTAAAAACAACAAGTTAACAATAGTAAACCAAGTGGTTTACTAGCTTTCCTCTTGGGATGCAAAAGAGAGTCCAGAGGAATATGGCAAATATGTGATGCTGGACATCAGCAAAATCTTGGCCACATGAACAGAAGATGAGCAATTCAACACACCTACCATGTTCAAGGTGCAATACTGGACACTTGGAATACAAAAACATAACTAAAACAGATCCTACTTTCAAACCAGTTTATGCTACAAATTTAATATGAATAAATATAAGGCCTTACACTTAGGTTAAAAAAATCAACTTCACCAACGCAAGATACCACATCCACATTCTCTGTACTCCACAATGAAGGGAGATAGGGGAATTTTCTCATCTCTTCTTTTGAGCCAACAAGACCATTTTCGAAGTCATGTGGGCCCCAAACCTCAGGGTCATCTCTTCTCCCTCTAACCTAGCATGTGTAATCACTTACTATATCTTGTCAAATCCACTTCCATAATATCCCTTAAATTCATCCGCTCTTTTCTATTTTCACCACCATACCCAATTCAGCCTCTCATTGTTTCTGGCCCAAGTTATTATAATACTCTCCATATCGTTCTCCTTGCCTTTAATTTCCTTACTCTCAAATCCACCCTGCACACAGTTACCAAAGTAATGTTCTTGGTGAAGAAGTCTGTTCAAACTATTTCTTTGACCAGACATCTTCATTGACTTCATCAGAAGGGCAGAGACAGTTTTGTTTCTGCTCTTATTTCTCCAGCAGCTAACAAGCCTCACGTAGTTGGTGGGACCTGTTCCATGTTATACCCCTTACACAGACCATTACCTCCACATTTTCTTCACTGCTAACCTGCATTCTGCTCTGTGTCTGCTGGTTTTTATAGGTTAACTTTTGCCAGGGTCCAACCTCAGAGACACATCCTGGCCCACATTTATCTCTCTATCAATCTGTCTATCTACTCCTTAGCCTAACATTCAAAGCCCTTCACTTTCTGACTCCAACCTGCTTTCATCTCTTCATATAGTGTCTAATATAGTGTCTGACACATGATAACTGTTGAATAAATGCTTGATGATTGATTTATTCCTTTCATGCTTCTCTATATTCTAGTGCCACTGTACTGCTAGCTACTCACTGATCTCATCCATTTCTTTCCTACCTTCTTGCTTGTGCATACTTGCAGCTTAATGCCTATAAGAGAATCCTTGTACATTTTTATCTTTGGAAATTCTTCTCTTCTTTTGAAGCCCAACTCAGGTGTCTCCTCCTCCATGAAATCTTTGTTAATCCAGTGAACTAGAGAGTGAAACTTTCTCTTCCATAAATCTCTACTGTATCTGTGACTCCTCCTATGAACTTATCACATTCTAACATAGTCCAGTATTTTGTATATATGTCATATATGTATGTATATATATATATATATATATATATATAAAATATGTCTATATTCTGTTACTAGACTGAAAGCTTTTTGAGGAGAAAACTGTAAAGTTTTTATCCTTGTATCCCTAAAGCCTAGCATAGGATAGCACATGCTTATCAAAGGTTTGTTGTTGAATTGAATTCAAATTTATAGTTATCTTAATAAAGACTTTATATTTAATATAAAAAGCAATAAACTAGATAGAAGGAAGGAAACAAGCATTTATTTAAGCACTATAAGCCAGGCACTGTATAAAAAGCTTTACAAATATTCTTTCGTTTAATCCTCACCATAACCCTGGGATGTAGGTCCAACTATTATTCCATGTTTAAATTATTGATGCTGGTGGGAACATTATTCCTCACACTGTCTGTGTAACTTATTGAGATCCCGCTGCTATCTGGTGGCAGTGGCCATCAATTGCAGGTGTAGTCTCGAAATTAATCAAAGGTATATGCCTGACCAATTCAGTCATAGTTTAATGTTGGCAAAATTCACATAACCATTGACTTTTGACAAGCTAATTACAATTTACTAATTGACACAGAGTTAACACGAACATTTGATAAATGCATCAACAATTTAAACTGGATTGGAATTTGATACACATTAAAAAGAAATATGGACAGGTTAACCAAAAGCCAAGACTCTAAGCATGGATATTCTCCATTTATCTATAAAAACCTCCCCTGTTTACCACTACAGACTTCAGTGTTGTTTTCTTCCAGAAAGAAAATTGCATTGTTCTTCTCCAGTTCTCCAGTTTAATTATATTTAGAGACCTAGACATTTTCCTTTCAATTCCATCGCCAAATTCACCTTAACAGTTAATAAACAAGTGGGATCCTCACACTGATCCAATAATATCCCTCCAGTTACCTCTTGCCAGCATGAAAAGTTTTTATTTATGACTCTACCCTCATCTGCCCTTTAGCCAACATTCAATCCATTTTATGTACATTTATGTCCATTCTGTTTTCCTCCTTTCCTTAGACCTCAATCTCTGTACCAAGACCTTAATCTCTGATGTGGAACTTTGTCAAATGCTGTCTGAAAATATAAGCACACGCTACTCCCTGCATCGGGACAAAGCCAAAGTCTTTTAAAGGCAAAGAGAGGTGCAGCTGGGTAAACAAACATCTGGGTTACACTTAGCAGGCATCCTGGTCAAACTGGATGTATTTCTTAATGTTAAGAATTGAGTTGAAATTGTGATCAGTGTTGTAAAGGATAGCCTGCTGGTAGGACAGTAACTTTGCTGGGTTCTTTGTTTTATTTTTTAAACAAAAAAGCAAATATGAGCAGAGCCTTAATGGAGACCAATAGATCCTAGAAGTGGAAGTTGAAAACTTGATGAACTATGAATTATTGGGAAAGTCTTCTCAGGGAAGCATTAATTCTATTCCAAAAGGCTGCTTTGGGGTCCATGAATAAGGAAGTTATACGGTCTTTGCATACTCCTCAATTACTCCTAGTTGAAACCAATTCATTAAAATAAAGTGAAATTTTATATATATATGTATATACATATATAATTACTATATTACACATAATATAATTATTATATAACATCATTTATATATTATATATACATATATTATATGTACATATATATTATATATGCATATATGTACATATGTGTATATATATAAAACCAAATGCCCTCTTTTAGACATTGAATGTGACTTACTCATAGAACAGAGCAATCTCATGAATATTGTGATTATATTTAGTTAGTAGTTCATGAAACAGATTTGGGCAAAATATTTTAATTCAGTCTACAACATGGGCTTGCATAATTTTTTGATTCAGTTGAGGTAGAGGCATTTGGGAATTATGGTGATAAACTCATAATGGCTAACACTTATATAGTGCTTACAGTGTACCAGTTTACAATTATTATCTCATTTGGTCCTGACAACAACCCTGAGAAGTAGGTGCTGTTATTACCCCCATTTTACAGATGAGGGAACTGAGACAACAGAAAAGAAGGGACTTGCTCAGGGTCACACAGCTAGAAAGTACCTGAGGCTGGCTTTGAACTCTGACTCCAGGGCCAGCACTCTATTCACCATGCTGCCCCAACCTTGAGAGGCTCCCTTCCTTTCCCCACTATACTGAGCCCCAAAGAACCTATAATATTTAGTGAATGGTAGATGAACTCTTAATAATAATTATAACTTCTTCCTTTCCTTTTTATTCAACACCCTTACCAAGCCTCTAGAGCCTTTTTTGATACTGCTGATATCACAGCACCACTTACTTGACTTGTTTGTTTAAACAAGTGGTAGTGGTTATGAGAAAGGAAAGGAGTTTTCATATGCACAAATAAATCCAGTATTTTCAAAATATTAATAACATCACTTATAATCATTTTTTATCATTGTCCCACCTTCAAATCTCCCTAGTGTTTTGGACCTTTCCTTTGCCTCTTTCATACTCTGTCTTATAAAAATAAATGTGGCATCCCACAGGATCAAGAGCATTAATAGGTTGTGATTCCTATCTTAGAGGATGTATTCTTATTGATGAGACCACAGGTCAAAGTATCAAAATACACCATCATTAGATTATAAGACTCTGGAATTTAAGGACTGTGTTTTATTTCTTCTTTGTATCCCCAGTTCCCAGCCTGGTGCCTTATACATGGTAAGTTATTTCATGAACGTATAATGCCTTATGTAAATGTAACTTAATATAAAAAATAAGCTGCTTGTCTTATCGCTATGTAGAAGTCACTATATTGTAAATGGATATGTAAATGAAAACTCCTGAGTGAGGAAATTCTCTCTTTCAGTGGTACCTTTTGAACTTGGAATCAAAAGATCTGAGTTCAAATCCTACCTCAGATACTTAATAGCAGCTTGATTCTAGGCAAGTCACTTAATCCCTTTCTGCCTAGGTTTTTTTATCTGTTAAAATGAGAATAATAATAGCACCTACCTCCCACTGTTGTTGTAGTAAAGCTCAAAGGGGATATTTCAAAAATGCTTTTTAAACCATTAAGTGCTATTTAAGTGCTAGTTATTATTATTATTACCCTATTGTTTTACAGAATTGCCTAAAGCACTGAGAAATGAAGTGACTTGCTCAGAATTACACAGCCATTATATATCAGAGATGGGACTAGAACCCAAATCTCCCTGGCTTCCATGCTGACCAAATACTCTGACATACTGCATCTTCTAATTTAAAATGTCAAATATTAAAATATTGGCATCAGCTACAATATGTTGAGAATTGTCTATTTTGTCTTTTGCCCAAAGGATATTTTAAGTGGATTATCTTTATAACGCCTTCTTCTTCATCTTCTTTGCCCTTTTCCATTAGTGTGTGTGCTTTAAACATCTCTCCCAAACAATAAGAACAAATGTTATAAACAAACCCTTTCACAGACTTTCGCTGCATCACACCCTCCTTCTCTTCCTACACTCTGGAGAAAACAAAGACAAAGGTTCAAGAAATCCTTTTTTCCTCTGGAGGAGAGCGGCAACCAAAAAAGTAATGAGACGGAGGCAATGTGACAAACTTCAATTCCTTCTCAGTGGCTTTTGGTCTTTTCACCAAGTTTTTGTCCACACCTACATCCCTAAAGGGATTCGTCCCTTTAGCTCCAGACTTTTCTTGCAATATATTCAAAGGCTGCTCATCATCCCAGCATTGATTCTGCCCACGAAAATATGTTGCATGTTACAAGTGGAATTTACCCTTTGACCTTTAGCTCCTCCTCTGCTCAGACCAAGAAGTATTGTTTTCATTATGAGACTAGCTTTTCCACCAGCTAAAGCTGCTTGTCACTTATTGCAAAATGGCCTTGAAACAGCTCCAGAAGGGGAAAAAAATTCTTTTTCATGATACCAGAATGAATCCAAAATTACCACTTTCTATGGAAACAAAAATGACCAATTTGCATCTTTTTCTCAGTACTTTTACAGACATGTGACTTTGGTAAATAGTGAAAAGAATATTAGAGGTAATCAGGTATAGGAATAGGGTGAGTTTGTTGAATTCTGCTAGCTACTGCATGCTTGTTTTCTGAACACAGTGGAGATAGTGATTTCTACTCACTAACCTTCTTCCTAACAATACTGTGTGAAGTATGTTTACCTTTAAAGTGAAAATAAATGAAAATAAATTTGTGATTTTTGTTAGACTTTTTTTGGTTATACTTTTATTAGATTAGCTCTGTTGAGATAATTTGTGATGCCACAATCAACAACCAAAAACATGTATTAATAGCTTACTATGTGCTGGACAATGTACTAAATGATGAGGATTCCAACAAATAAATCCCCACTCCCACCTTCAGGGATCTCCTATTCTAATGGGGAAGCCACCACGCCTGCAACTCTGTACATACAAGATAGATAGATTATACATGGGAGGTAAGACTCAAGAGAAGACAATAACTGTGGTCAAGACCTAGAGAGGCCTCTTGCAGAAATTAGTGCTTTAGCTGAGCCCTGAAGCCACAAAGTCTAGGAGGCACGAGTGTAGAGGGAGAACACCTCAGGCATGGAGGAAGCCAGTGACAAGTCACTGATTCCTGAGTAAGCATCTTATGAGAAGAAAAACAAGTAGGCAAGTGTGGTTGGATGTCAGAGCGAGTAAAGTGTAAGGAGACTGGAAAGGTACAAGAGGCCAGGTTATGAAGTATTTCAAGTCTAGTTGGAGGATTTTATATTTGTTCCTGGAGGTAACAGGAACAATCAGAGGAGGACCATGGTGACATTGTCAGACCTGCACTAAGGCACAACTGGGAAGAATGTCCAACAATCCAGAAGGTAGAATTTCTCTATCTTGCATTCCTCAATTCATCATTTGCAAATTGTATTAGCCCATTATAGAGATATTTGCCATTATCTGTGTGACTTTAGGCAAATTGTTTAACCTCTCTGGACATCAGATTCATCATTAGGAGTTGGACTAGATGACATCTTATGTCCCTTCTAGATACAAATCTATGATCCTATGATCATCTGTGTTTTATATCTGAGGAAACTAAATTGAAGAATAGTGTAAACATATCCAAGTTATTAACTGAAATAACAAAAAAGAACTGAAGAAAGGTAATGTGGTGTAGTGGATAAAGTGCTGCTCTTGCAGTCAGGAAGACCTGGGTTTGAATTCTGCCTCACACACTTACTAGCTGTGTGACCCTACACCTAGACAATGAATGGATGCACATACAGATAGTAGATAGATGGATAGATAGATGATAGATATAGATAGATGATAGAGATATAGATGAAAGGATGGAGGGACAGATGGATGGATGGACATATAGACAACAGATGATAGATATATGAGTATATAGGTGATAGATAGGTGGACATTCAGAAAGACAATAGATAAATAATAGATAGATACCCATAGATATATCTATGTCTACATAGTTATAGAGCAGACCTGCACAACCTGTGGTCCATAGGCCACTTATAGATCATGGGAATGCCAAAGGATTTCAGGCAGCCCGCAAAAATGGAGGTTATGCAGGCCTGTTATAGAGGTTTATCTATATCTATAGATATAGAGATTTTTCTATACCTTGAAGACTGCTCTTATTAGAAGCTGCTATTACAGTTTCTATGTCTGTCAAATGAAAGTGTATGATTCAGTGACTACCAGGATCCCTTTTCCAATCGACTCTATCATACTGCAAAGTGCCACATTTGCCATTCTAAGCCCATCCATTGTCTTTGAATACTTGAAGGAAAAGTCTATAGAGACTAGGAACATCATAGGATCTCGGGATTTGAATTTAGAGGAATCTTAAACATAAGCTTGTCCTTTGTCAGAGAAAAATCAAGTACAAAATGGAAGTGAGAAAAATAAAAGAAAGGATAAGAAAAAAAAAAAAGGTTAATGGTGCTTCAGCACCAAAGGTGTTTTTTATTTGGTTTGGATTCAGCTCTCAGAGTTCAGATTCAGATCTGAAACTCATTGCAATCTCATTTGTTGAGCTTTTGAGCTGGAATTCTGGACCAAACTGGATTTCTCATGAAACTGCTCATTCTTCTTGGCTTCAGTTAAATGACAAATTCCATACAAAGTCTGATTCAATTGTCTGGCATATCTCTTTGAGATGCTAGCTTAATCCAAGAGAACAAAAAAAAAATGGAGATAAGGAGATAACCAAATATTTTCATACCTCAAAAGTATTTGGGTCTGACTTTTAGAATACAGATGCAAGTTAGTTTTCATTTTAATTGAGTATCCTCTCTAAGTACATAAAATGATTGTTGAGTGAAGTAGATAGATAATAATATTCATCATCATCATCATCATTCATCATCAGTAAGAGAAATAAAGTAAGGGAAATGATAGGTTACATTCTTGTAGCCCCTTTCAATGTTTATAAAGGTAGTTGGTTTCCCCACAAATGTTCTGTGAAAATTATCATCCCCATTTAACAAATGAGGAAATTGATTTTTAAAGAGGTTATGTTTCGCCCACAATCATGTAGCTAAGGAAATAGTATATCCAGAACTCAAACCAGGGTCTTCTGTTTTCATTACACCGACACTAAGTGATAGTATCTTTATAATTAAGCCCGAAGTAGAGACCAATGGCTGTATTCATTCTGGCTACCAATAGAGTTTGTTGTCATCTAGTTTACATATTCCTAGGGTGCATAGTGAGAGAAAAGATTAACAATATACTTTTAAAATTCTCAGCTCTGAATTCTGGAAATCTGCAGTGTTGCTCCAATATGACCCACCAAGAAATAAAATACTTCTAATGCTGTCTGGTGTGTTTACAGTAGGGACTGTAATTCCTGGAACACACACAATTTTTCAGAATGTCAAAATTAATCAAAACATGAAGCAGCCCAAATCCTGTGTTTTCCCGAGATGCTCAGGGCTTAAATTGGATCACAGGCTAGGTATTTTTCCTTGGTGAGGTGTAAGGAATAAGGACTGGAAAATGTGTTCCTTATTATATAGGGAAATATTGAAAAAGCATTGCCACACCTTGTCTTAGTTTGATAGTTGTAGAAAAGCAGGTGGCTTTCAGTGAAGTCTGTACCTAAGTTACCAGAATCAATAACTGTATCTTGTACATGTGCCCAAGTGCCTTTTTACATAATGATTTTTTTTTAACCTGTGTTTACAGGTAGGCCAATGGAATGATTCTGAAGACTGGCCAAACCAAGGCTTGTCCATCACTGCAGTCATGTCATCTGCTGTCTTTATGGAGAGGTGGGCTACTAATATTAACATTGTTCTCATTAGCAATGAAAGATAGGTGGTGTAATAAAAGAAATACTTGATCTGCAGTCAAGAAACCCACCGTTGACACTTTTGCTATGTGAACGTAGTCAAGTCATTTAACTTCCCTACAACCCTCTAACACTTGTAGCTCAGTGGAGTCAGTGACCACCCTGACAAAATCACAGAGTTCTGGCTATTAATGTATCATCATCAATATCAATAGTAACTCTTATCCAGAATTTTAAGGTTTGGAAAGCATTCATGACTACGATGGTTATATTTCTGTAATGTTTTAGAAAAGTAAAATGTCTTGTCTTTGTTGAGCCCATTCCATTTCAAAACTTTGGGTAATTTTACTCTTTTTTGAGTGAAACAAAGGAATGAGCAAAAGTTTATTCGAGGGGTGGGGAACCTGCAGCCTCAAGGCCACATATGGCCCTCTAGGTCCTCAAGTGCAGCCCTTTGACTGAATCCAAACCTCACAGAACTAATCCACTTAATAAAAGGGTTTGTTATGTAAAATTTGGACTCAGTCAAAATGTTGTACCCAAGGACCTAGAAGGCCACATGTGGCCCCTGATTTTATTCATACTATTTCAAATTATCTCTATAATTAAATGACTAATCCTACACTATTAAAAATCACAGACCACAGAGATGCATGTGAAAGTACCTGAAAAATGAAATTGGTAAAGTAGAAATGTGATGGAAAATTAAAATTACAAAGCACAAAACTGGAAAATTGTATACTAAGCATCCAGAGAAGGTATATACTTGAGAATGTCCTCAGGGCTCCAGAGGGACTCAATTTAATACAAATATGGTGAGAGCACTGACAGAGGCCTTTGAAAAGTTCTTTATTCCACTCATTTATATATAGTATATGCAATCCTAACTCTTCTTTACTACTTAAAACAATGACAACTTACCCACAATTATTTTAGTACATTCTAATAAGAATATTAACAATTTGATTAATATTTTAATATTAGCTGAAAACTAAGTGAATTTACAGTGAAGAAAATTGAAAGTTAAGAGCAACATGTCTTTATCCATGAGGAAATACTGATTTCATTCATTTGATCAAAGCATTGTACCTGTTTGCTGCTTCAGGAGAGGTAGTATGATAGAGTAGAAAGACAACTGGATTTGGAATCTGTGAAGCTGACATCAGATTTCCTCTCACCACTGCCTGTGTGATCTTAGGAGGATCACTAGTCTCAATTTCCTCATTTTTAAAATGATGAAGTTAAACTAAATGATATCTACAGTCAAATGACATAATATTTATAAAATGATTAGCACAGTGCCTGAAACACATTAAGCAATAAATGCACGATGCCTTTTTACTCCCTACTCTCATCCTCCTCTCCTTCCAGGACAAAATGCATGATTCTGTCAATATGGAAATGAGAAAAGTTATGAAGATACAAGAAACTTTATATTCACATTTTTCACTTTATAGAATTGAAAGCTCATTGGGAACACTTCAGACAGTTTTTCATTGTAAATCTTTCCAAAAGAATAACTGCCTATTCTCCTTTAAAAAATATCTTTGCTTCACTCAAGAACAATTTTTAAAATTATGTAATTCTTCTGGTTAGGAAGTCCTTCGTAATGCTGTACTTGTCTAATTTCTGCAATTTCTGTCTGTCTACTCTGGATCTTATTTTTTTTTTCTGTGAAAACTACACTTCTTTAATATTCCTTCAAATACTTGAAAATTATTAGCAGGTCCTCCTGTCAGTCAGCTATTCTCAAGACTAAATCAGTTTCTTTCCATCTTTTCTAATAGGATATGTTTATGACTCCTTTAATCTAGTTTTGTTTTGTTTTGTTTTTAATTTTTGGGATTTGTTCTGTCGTTTCAGTCATGCCCAACTCTTTGTGACCTCATTTGAGTTTTCTTGGCAAAGATATCAGATTGTTTTTGCCATTTCCTTCTCCAGCTCACTTTTCAGATGAGGAGCTGAGGCAAACAAGGTTAAGTGACTTGCCCAGAGTCACACAGCTAGTAAATGTTTGAAGCCAGATTTGAACTCAGGAAGAAGACTCTATACACGGTGCCACCTAGCTGCCACTGGCTTCAGGTGTAAAACTGGATCTGAAACTGCAAACTGGTTAACCTCTTGAACAAATCATACTGGAACATTGTCATTTTCTGCTTAAAATATTTCCATTTTCTTATTTGTGGATAAAAATGCTGTGGACCATTGTCACCAACAATCAGCAAATTAGAAGATTGTGCTCATAATGATCCTTTGGTACTCAACCTCATACCTTGTTTTATTTGACTGTCCCTTTGGAATGCTTATCATTAACAAAAGTGTGATAAAAATCTAGCAAATAGTTCTGATAACAAAGAGTAATAATGATAAATGTTTATCTCTTTGCTAGGGAGGCAATGTGAAATTATGAAAAGGGTACTGGCTTTGGAGTCAGGAAAGACCTGGATTCAAATTCTACCTCTTACATGAGTACTGAGGGCAAATCACTTAATCTTTCTCAGCCTCAGATTCCTCATCTGCAAATTGAGTATAATAATACTTGTAATATATTTCCCAGAGTTATTGTGAGGATCAAATGAAGTAATGCATCAGCTCCAGCTAGTCTAAACACCATCCTGTACTGTAATAGCAGCTTCTAATAAGAACAGTCTTCAAGGTATAGAAAAATCTCTATATCTATGGATATAGATAAACCTCTATAACAGGCCTGCATAACCTCCATTTTTGCGGGCTGCCTGAAATCCTTTGGCATTCCCATGGGTTGTAAGTGGCCCATGGACCTCCGGTTGTGCAGGTGTGCTCTATAACTATGTAGACATAGATACATCTATGGGTATCTATCTATTATTTATCTATTGTCTTTCTGAATGTCCACCTATCCATCACCTATATACTCATGTATCTATCATCTGTTGTCTATATGTCCATCCACCCATCTGTCCCTCCATCCTTTCATCTATATCTCTATCATCTATCTATCCATCTATCTACTATCTGTATGTGCAACCATTCATTATCTATCCATCCATCCACCTACCTGTGTGCTGCTGTTGTTATTGATCCAAACTTGTGATTTCATTGGTATAGAAAACTGACAGTGAGGAGCCTCCTCTACCAATGCAAATTGACAATTATTCTGAAATTTAAAATCTTAGAGTTGCCTCTAATCTTGACTTATCCAGGATCACAGTCAGTATACATCAGAAGTAGGATGTGAAGACTTCATCTTTCTGACTTTAAACCTGATTCTCTAGACAATAGATCATGCCTCCACTTAGCATATTTCCATATTTCAGAGATCCACTATCTGTCTGTTTACTTTTTTCCACTGATACAAATTCTAACCTCTCTCTATGTCTCCACAGATGGTCTTTATAAGATGTTGTGGAAGAAAAAATATATTATTAGTGGTCAGACCTCTGGCAATGAGCTTTTTACTTAGCCAAGTTGATCTTCAGCCAATGGGCACAGAACACATTGTCGAATGCCCACTCAAACTCTTCCTCTATTATTAGGGCCTTATAGTAGGATTCCCTCTACTATGCAATAAGACATCAATGTGGGATTTTATTAGAGAATTATAGTATTCATGGCAACAATAATAAATAAACTATTAGTCTTAGGTTAAAAGTATTAGCATGAGCACCACCTACTAATTTGATCATAGTATCATACATAGATCCAGAGTTGGGAGGGACTGTAAAAGTCATCCAGAGCTTTTGAAACTTTTTCCACTCCTGACCCCTTTTTTTGCATTTTGGCAGTGTTAGCTGGTGTTGTGTGGCCTGAGGGCATGAGCAGTGCAAAGTGTGCATGCTATATGATCAGAACCAAGGCTCCAGTGAAGTTGCATGATGCAACAGGAGGAAGCTGTGCCAGAAACATCTCATTATTATGCATTTGATTTTGAACTAATTTTTGGCTGTTGTACTTCAGAAACCTTTTATTGTTGCTAAATTTTTCGAGACCCCATATAGGGCTGCAACCCACAGTTTACGCAGTTTAAAAAGTGCTGATTCCTAGTCTAATCTTCTCATTTTATAAATAAGGAAATTGAGGCCCATGGATGTTTAAACTATTTGCACAAGGTCACACAGGTGGTAAAAAATCATGACATAGGATCATAGATTTAGAGCTAAAAGAGACTTCAGGAGTCTGAGTCTAACTCCCTCATTTTACATATTAGGAAACTAAGACTCAGGTTAGGTGACATGCCCAAGGTCACAGGACTACTGTCAGAGGGTAAGATTTGAACTCGGGCCTTCCTCATTACAAATACAGCATTATATTCACCACCCTATGCTCACTACACTATACTGACTCTATAAGGGCAAGTTATTCCTTCTTCCAAGGTCTTAATTTCCTCATCTGTAAAGGAGGGAGGTTGGATTTCATGGCTTCTGAGGTCCCTGAAAATTTTCTAGGGAAATGAATTCACCTTGTATCCTAGTTGTTCTCTGTCCTAGTTGCTTTGTAAGGAGGAATGACTTGTCTTCGCTTTTTTTTTTTTGTCAAGTAATGTCTCTGAAATTCTACAATAGGCTCAGCCATATGCCTAAATCATTAGAAAAGTGTTTCAAAACTCTCAAGTGTTGGGATAGATCCTGAAATTGCACATGACAATGTAACCAGCTCTCTGAACATGATCCAACCAGAAGGCTGCAACAAGTGAATAATACACGGAAGAAGGAGCATTTTTGCCCTGCTGTGTTTCCCTCTGCTAATTCTGAACACTGCATTCAAATGAAGCTTTATTTGGTTCAACTCTTTTATATAGCTTTATTACATAAGATGCTAGCCTGCATTAGCCACTTACTAGATAAATACAGGAAAACTGCCTGTCATTTATTGGTTTATCCATTGTCATCTCAAATAGGATGGGGTACTCTGATTTCAAAGTGACAGCTGGTGGTGTCTCTTCCTAATACATGCTAATCCAGTTTTTATTATGGAAAAACTGCCTGCGCTTTCAGACAGCGAAAGGGAGTTACTAAATGTAATCACTAAGGAGGGAACCTTGGGATTGCAAACATAAAAAACTAAAATGAACAGTTTTCTCATTACAGAATGGTTTCCTGATTAAATACAGATTAAGTGCAGGGGAAATATCATTTAAAGACCTGACTGACATTCTATGTTGACTATATATCTGGATATGGATAGGTGTAGATGATTTTGTTCTCTGCTAAAAAAGTGAATAATCATAGCTGGCAACATATTTACTATATAAATGGATGTGAATAGGTATGTGTGATATTGCTTTCTGCTAAAAATGTGCATAAACATAGCTGGCCAGATTATGGTAATCCTCATTTTTGAGTTTCCTATCACTTCTCGGAGACGCAGAAGAAGCACATGCCCTTTTGACTGCAGGAAAGTTTTAACTTTGTTACTCCTGTCACTGTAATACAATCCATAGTAGAGAGGTGGGGAGTTATCTACTATCTTTTCCCAAACATAAATCAAGAAATCATGTGAAAGATCTCCAAAGGAGCTGTTGACCCAATAGGTAATCCTTATTATAGAGTGTGGATGAGAAATAAGGAGAGCATCTTCTTATGTGCTGTGGGAGTGCCTCCTCCAGTGCTCCGTGCCTTATTTATTCCCCAAACAAGATAATTTAGATCCTTCTTATACTATATGGATAAATAGCTCATCGGAGTTTTAACTCCTGGCTGTCAGTTGCAAAGGCCATCCAGCTATTTCATTATATCCTAATTAATAATAGGCTTCAATAAAAACATTCCATCACAGCGTTATTTAGCAGCAAGAGCACATCTTATGGGGAATACTAGCTGTTGGAGTAAGCTATTGGAGTAATTCTGTTGTAGGTAGAGGCATGGGGACACAGAGGAATTAATGTATGGAAATGATGATATGGGATCTAGTAGAGGAATTGTGGTCTCTCCTTTTCAGTCTGTGAACTAGTTTTGTGCTCCGTTATTCAAGGTCTTAAATCACAAACACAAATAGCTGTGCTGAAGTTAGCTAATTATGCCAACAACTGTTCAGTCACCAGTACAATTTGCCATTTGACCTAATTTTGCACATATGAGTCAAGGGTTCTTAACCTGGGACCTGTGAACTTTAAAAAAAAGTATTTTTGATAACTATTTCAATTTAATTATCTCCTTTGTAGTTCTATGTGTTTTATTTTATTTTAATGCATTTCAAAATATTTTTCTGAGAATTAATCCATAGACTCCATTGGACTACTAGAGGGGTCCATGACTTAATTAAAAAAAAAAAGTTAAGGATTTCTGAGTAAATGTTCATAGTTTCTACATCCTGGTGCAATTTAGGACCATCAAACAATCTTGGATGCAGGTTGGCCTGGAGCTAATGGCATGAGCTAATGGCCCTATAGAGGCCCCTTTCAAAATCCAGCAGTCAGTGTCAATGAATGTTCCCTTTGCCAGCCCATGAATCCAGAAGCACAAATAAACATGCCCAGAACTGAAAATTAATTTGAGATATTCTGCAGAAGCCAAATCCAGCACTACACTCTAGACTGTGGACAAAGCTTTATCAAAACTGAAATATGTTAGATGACAAAGCTATATCTTAGACTATACAGTCAGTAGTTTTATGCATTTTATTATATTTTCTTTATAAATAGGCTCATTGTTTTTCAGATGTCAACAAGGCAGTGATTTAAATAAAATCAGTGGGTGATTTTAAAAATATTTTAGATTTTAATTGATCTCTACTATAAAAGGAGAAATGACCAGCCCTTCCCACTATCACTTTCTCTAGAAAACCCAAACCCCAAACCTTTTAGTAATGACAAGTTTGTTTGATAAGGGGTGAACTTTTCATCTGTTTTCCCTCTCAAAATCACAGTGCTTGCTTTCATTTAATGTATGCATCTAATAAATCAGTTCATTAACATTCATTTAAAGCACTTACTCTGTGCCTAACACCATTTTGAGCACTGAGAGCAAAGTCAAGGCAAAAACAATCCCTGTCCTCAAAGGCCTTAGATCTAAATTAGGCAGAAATGTACATATGTAGATACGCGTGTATACACACACATACACACACACACACAACACACACACACATACACACACACACACAAATTTAGATACAAAGCAACCTTAAAGGAGAAGGCTAGAAGTTAGAGAACCAGGAAAGGTGTTCTGAAGATGGTTCATCTGACATGAGCTTTGAAGGAAACCAGGGATTTTCAAAGGCAGAGGTGAAGAAGGAGGGTATTCCTGGCATCACTGAAGCCTACAAATAATCTTGGGTATAGATTGGCAATGAGCTAACGGCCTAGTAGATCCACCTTAACAATTTAACAGTCAGTGTCAATTTAACACACCCCAACCTAGCCTTTTCAAGGCTAAGACAAGATGAGGACTTTCAATGAGGGAGATTAGGAGGAGTGAGAGAAAGGGAGAATTGGAGTGGTAAATATGGAGAAGAAATTACTCAGACTACTGGAAGCCTTCCTGGCAACTTTGACATGTATAAAACTGACTGTATTGATTCACATGGACCGCAGACCTCTGCAGCTAAGTTGAGGATTGATTTAACCTCTCCAGAAGTCTAGGATGAATTAGATTATGCTGATATTGATGGGCATCAAAAGGTGAATTTTCAGACTTTCTAACTGTTTTAACAGATGATGACCACTTCATCTGGCCTACAGTCCCAGAAACTTGTCCTAACTCACATCTTGTTGATTCCACAGGGATCCTGCTGTTTGAAAGGGTGTGAAAGGTAGTAGAGACTTCAGCATTTCCCAGAAAGTTTAAATAGACTTAGAATATTATTCTCGGGGGAAAACAAAACAAAACAGAAAATCCAATAACATGGATATGCTGTGAGACATTGGAGATACTATAAAACCAGCATTAGAGGGGAAAAAAAGAGGTTCAAATCTGGGAGAGGCCCAATGACCCCATACGGTACCAGTTGAGCTGTATTATTCTTTGTCTCTGTCAAGGATGTGAGAAGGATATGTTGAAATCCCCATTCCTGGGAAAGCTCAAGAAGTACAGTTGTGCTAATGTTCTTGCTATTTTCAAATGTAGATCTCTGATTCAGAGACTTACATAGGTTGGAGATGCTGAGGAAGAAAAAAAAAATCTATGTTTCTTGGAGGTCTATTTTTTCCCAGAATGTAAATTGAAAGGCATCTGTAAAATTTTATAAAAATGTGGTTTTTTTAGACTAACCTGAGGTAAATCACAAAGAAAAGTGACAATGCACAATAGTTAAAGCAGCTTGCCTGCTGAAAACCACTTAAATGGAGGTGGGTGGCTATTGGTTGGCAATTCATTGATCAGGATGGCTGGAACCTTCTCCACAGAAGCTGCTTTTCCCAGATGATGACTGTGAGGGCTGGAAGGAAGTCTGGGAAGTACGGCCACTCCAGGGCTCTTCTGCAGATGACAATTGAAACTGATGAGTTTCTCAAGTGAGAGAGGGCCGAAAGAGAAGAGAAGGCTCAAGAACTTTAGGGCATTTCTTATAAGAGACTGAGGAGTGGTCAGATGGGTAGAAGGGGAGAATCAAGGGCAGTAGTGTCAGGCACTAGAAAGTGCTGAATTTCTCATATAAAATTAATGGTGATCTATTTGGGCTTGAAACTAGAACTGAAAATGAGTACTTTTGTGATACCACCTCTATCTCCACAAGGTCCTAGAATATTTGTCAGGAGTGACCTCCGTCTAAAGACTTAAACATTTATGATGCTGTCTTTGAAAATGTACAGAAGGGGCCAGAGAGAAGAGTAGAGGGAAACACAGACATGAAGGATAGGTTTGAAAGTAGCTTGTTGGTTTTTTTATGGTCTTTTTTGAAAAAACAAACTGTATGGAATAGAATTTCATGTTTTCACATGTAAGCCTTTTTTTCCGTATTCTTTTTTCTGGTGATCATTAAATTCTGAAAATATTTTAAATTATATGATTTTAAATAAAGGGTTTCCATGTCAGAACCCTTTTTTCTTAATTTTCATCTACCCCAAGAATCTTAAATAGAGTTAGGAAGAAAAAGAATAAGGAAGAAAAGCTTAAAAACACATAAAAAGGAAGAAAAAAGGAAAAAAAAGAAAATATGTAAAAAGTGATAGAAACTCAGTAAATATCTGTAGTTGTGGTTGATGGTGATGAGGGTGATGCTGTGGGTTATACAGTTTATATGGAGTAGTAGTACACATTAGAATACACATTCTCTGTGGTTATGTGATTGGAGTGTAAGATTCATAACTGACCATATAGGCTGTGCTATTTTTAAGGGTTATGACAACAAATTTCATAGCAATGGCCTATATTTCCATTCTTAAATGTTCTAAAAAGGGCTTGTTTTACATATGTTTCAACCATATTGACTCATTTGGCATTCCATGATCGGCCTGCATGACTTTGTGTGTGCTATCCCCCATAAGTGGAATGTGCTCTTTCTTTATCACTACCTCTTAGAGGTCTTTGAATTTTAAGGAAGATTCAGCTTGTATGTCATCACCTTTCCTGATCTCTAGTTGTTAGTGTTTTCTCCCTTCTCAAAATATTTTGTTTATACTCGTCTGTTTACTTGTTATTTCCCCTCTGCCCAATGTAAGATCCTTGAGGATATTTTGTGATGGAAACTTCTAATACCTAACACAATGCCTTGTATATAGTATGGGCTTAATAAATGCTGTTTGGGCTTGCCTTAATGGAAAACTAGTGATTCCTGTAACAATAGATATGTCTATAGATAGACACACAAATACATATCTATATATCTATAGGTAGACCCATAGATAGATAAACATTTTTTTTTAATGAGCAGTAACAACTCCAAGGAAAACATGGACTAGCATTACACAGAATGAGATTAAATAAATGGGTTATAATCTATGCTAGCAGTAAAATGACCTAAATGAATGAGATTATGGATCCACTGAATATTGAAGTATATAGCTTTACTGAGAATGGCAACCCACTAGTCATATCTTATTGAAACACCATACAGAGGAATTAAGTTTGTAGCATTAAACTGGTATAAACTTAGAGATTTTTAACATGGTAACTGTGAACTATTAAGCATGACCCAAAATTATTTGGGGAAAAAGAGAGTGAATCTCTTTACTACCTACTTGTCTTTCATAAAGAATAGAAAAGGGGCAGCTAGGTGGCATAGTGGGTAGAGCTTTGGCCTTGGAGTCAGGAGAACCTGAGTTCAAATCCAGCCTCAGACACTTGACACTTACTAGATGTGTGACCCTGGGCAAGTCACTTAACCCTGATCGCCTCACCAAAAGGCAAAAAAAAAAAAGTATAAAAGGTACAGTCATCTAATTTATAAGCACCATGTTACAACAGGAGACAATTTGCTGTAATAGATTGAGAACTGGCTTCAGATTCAGAACATCTTGATTGCAGTCCTGCCTTTCACACACATTGGCTCCATGACATTGGATAAGTCACTTAATCTCTCAGTGTCCCAGGTAACTCTCTAAAGTAGGCCTGTACAGCATATGGCCCACGGGCCACTTGTGACCCGCAGATGTAGGTTGCCATATGCTGTTTGTCACGTGACCCACAGCAACCAACCATCATAGGTCTGTCTCTAGTCTAACCAATTTGTGGCCTGAAGAAGTTTACAAGTTGTGCAGGTCTGCTCTAAAGCTAAAAATTTCTGAATCATTTCTAATCTGAATTGGTAAGAAGAATTTCCCCACCAGAAATTTTCCTAGACTTCTGGGCACGATCTACAAATCAAAGAATAAAGTTTGATTCTGAAACCAAAATTTCCAGATATCAAGCTGTATCTCTATCATTCGGATTCTTAGTAAGTTGACTATGAATCCATTCACTGTTGTACATTCAGTTTTTGAAACATCTTGCTAACCTTAAACATAAATATTTATAACATTTCTTTCTTACTTAAAAAATAGCTCACGGAATGACAGTATCATTGAATTTCAGTTTTGGAAGGGACACAAGATCTCCACCATAGCACCTTCAACAAATCATAAGCTAGTCTTTACTTAGAGGACTCCAATGAAAGGGCAACCAATACATCCAAGACAATCCATACCACTTTCAAGTAGTTCTAATTGTTAGGAAATATTTCCCCAAATCAAGCACAAACTTTCCTCTTTTCAGTTTCTTCATTACTCCCAATTCTGTCCACTAGTATTAGACATCTAATTTCTCCTCCACAGGAGTTCTTGAAGGGCTTTAAAGTGCTTGAAGGCAGCTCTCTGTCTTCCTTTAATTCTCTTTTATTCCTATTTGTGTCTGCATGGGAATGGGAAGATGTGTGTACTCTTACACTTTATTAGAAAACATATTGTAGACCAAAATTGTCAAACTCACTGCCTGAGGCTGCAAAACTTCTGAGTCCAGCTAGAACCAGATTCAAATATAATTGGAAAATGTTTAACAAAATAAGTAAAAATACAATACAACATAGATAATGTTAATTTGTGGTTTTCTAAGTAAACTTGCCATCCACAGGAATCTATCTCTGTTTGAATTTGATACCCTTATTGTAGACCAAAGGAAGATGAGGAAAGGAAAAAGAACCTAGGACAGCAATGTTGATCCAGTATCCTCAAAGGCTCAGAGTTCATAGTGGCCACTTCAGATGGCTGCATGGATGAGCCAATTGATAGTTGTCTGGTTGTTGACATTACAAGGGACTCTAATTTTACTGTCCTCTGGTTATTATTAATTGATAGGACTTAATGTTTCTCGAGCAGAATCAATATCATCCCCCTATAAAGTTTAGAAGGTATTTGGATAAGCAAATGGCCATTGATTTGACCATTAGATAAGACTTAACCAACTGCAAAGAGTTAACAGCATTGGTACTGAATCCATTCAAAACATTTGTAAAGCAAGTATTTGAGCATTGTCAACCAAATGAGTGAACTTGACTAAAAATAGTCACTATGAAATAAAACATGTGATGGGAAGCATAATGGCATATGAATGAGTGAGATTCTTTACCACAAAAGTCACAGAGGATGTCACAGCAATGTGAATGGACTACATTAATGTTATTTTTAATTTTTTTTAATAAAGCATAAAATATAAATTTCTGTATTCCAAAAGTATGTTTTGCCTACCAAGAAGATAAAAGATAATAAGTACCCATTAAGCATGTTACATGTGAAGAGATTGGGATAGGGAGATATGAAGGACCCCAAATGGTATGAGGCTTCATAATAGCATCCAAATACCATGCTGAAAAAATATTGGAATAAAGTAATTATTGGTTATTTTTAAATATGTTATATCCACTCAGCAGTGGCTCACAGATACCTTGGGACAATTAGTTGAATGCATTATTGCGATAGGAAAACTGAGGAAAATCCCTGTATTATTCCTTCTAACTTCTCAAAAAGTACAGGATTGTGGAGGAAGCAGTAAGATTCCTGAAGATAAATAGAATAGACCATGCATTGTCATGCAACTGGAAGAATGAAGGCTTAGAGTAACAATTTTGATATGTGTCTACCAGCATACCAACCTGTATTTTTAAAAAACAAAATGAAACTGTACAAAAAGTATACTGATATTAGCCATCAATTATGAATATGTTGTCTTTTAGTTTAAAATATAATAACATGGGTATAAGGCTGAAATAAGGACTTTGAGAGACTATCTAGTCCATTCTCACTAAAATATAAAATAAAGTAAGCACTTGGAGGAAAAATTGAAATATGAAATGACTTGAATGTACAAAATCCAGGAAGTCACAACTGTAACAGCACACCCTCCTCGCTGAGCTCCATTGTTCAGACACCACCAAATAGGCCCACGTGTTCTAATACCATGACATAATGGTGAGGGAGGGAGAAACCTGCTCTGAAGGTTCAAGCTTTCCCTGGATTTTTCGAACTTTGGTGGATGAATTTAAGTCCATACCTTAATGCCATTTGAGCACAATTCCTGTAATTTAATGCAAAATGATTTTAGGTTAGAATTTGGTAGAAAATAACCGAGTCCTTTTGGCTGCTACTTCCATTGGAAAAAAAAAAAAAAAAGCTTTATCTTAATTAAAGTTTAATTAAGGATCACGTTTGGCAGTACTTTTCACACCGATCTACACCAGCAGATTTTCTAGGGCTTAACTTTATCGTGCAGAAAATCCTCTTTTATTACTCCCAACCTGTTGTAAAAGCTGTTGGCACAGGGCAATGGCTGCTTCATTCAGAGGCCTTGTTTGCCACTGGAAATATCCCAAGTCTCTAGAGAGAGCACCACAGTGGTTCAATTTAATATCTGTCCTATCACTACAAGACTCTAGCTCATTATTAATGATACTATTCATTAATTTCTTGTTGGGCTGATGTTGTTATTTATTAAAATATTAAAGAAAGCTCCTGAGACACATGTATAATGAGAGACACCTCAGTTTCATGAGCTATACCAGCTGAAGGAATGAATGAATACACTGCAGATTTACCCACACTACCATACGCCATCTCTGCTCATTAGTCCTGCTACATCTCTGAGTGACACTGTAAATTCATTTTGTGCACTGTCCAATCAGAGCATAATACAAATGTGGGGGCCCTTGTTTTAATGAGCCATTCCTATGCAAAATGAATTGACTACTGTCTAACTCATCTAATCTGCCTGTATTTTGGGGAAGGGCTGAATTGCTTATATTTATATGGGAAATAAATAAAAGTTGACATATTTTTTCCCTTTTCAGCCTTGCATTTGGAAAATTTCAACATAATAAATTCTCCATTTTAAAAACCTGCCACCTTAGTTAACTAAATCCCAGCATGACATTTAAATGTGTGATCGTCGTATTTAAAAAAGCCTAAACAAGCAGCTTGTACACTGCAGTGGTCATTTGATGGGTGTTTGCACATGCATTCAGGTGCAGCTTACAGAAATTCTGAGGATCCTTGATGTATTTGCTCACCCTTTTAATACATGGATATTTAAAGACATGCTTTAAATGTGATAAAATATATACAGTAATAGAAGGGGAAAATACAAGACAAGGCACTAAAAACAAAATAAAGCAAAACCTTGCAAACATTTTAGGAATTTGAATCTAATTCTGTTTGTTGGAGAAGACAGAAATCTCAATATTTGGTCTCTCTTTTCTATTCACTAAGTAAACCCAGTGAAATCTGCATAACAATCTGAAGGTAAAGTTTTAATTTGTTCTATGTGGTTTGTTATCTTCTCTCCTATGAAAATGATGGCTGTGGTGAAGAAATAGTTCATTGTTTTGAAGGGATTAGCTGAGCATAATTGCAGCCTGTTTTGTTCCCTCTTTTAATAATAGATCCTCTCCATCCATATTTAAGGGAACCTTTTTGTGGGGCTTAGGGGCTAGTTTCAAAGCCTTTCTAGATACCTAGTAGGTCTTTGGTCTGGCCTGTTTGTTTCAGAGAGGCAAAAGCACATTACATTTCTATGGTGCCATAGAAGGGATAAAATTGCATAATCTCTAATCTCATTCTAAGATCAAACTAGTGCTAGTGTCTGATGCTGAGAACTGTATTGTGATAATAATAAAATCTTCATTCCTTTGCTTTATGATGGGCAGCTAGATGGCACAGTGGACAGAATGCCCAGCCTGGAGGCAGGAAGCTTCCTTTTTCTGAGTTCAAATCTGCCCTCAGAAGTTTACTAACTGTGAGTATGGGCGTGTCACTTAACCCTTTCAGCCTCAGTTTCCTCATTTTTAAAATGAGCTGAAGCAGGAAATGGCAAACCACTCCAGTATCTTTGCTAAGAAAACTCCAAATGGGGTCATGAAGAGTCAGACATGACTGAAAAACTGCAACAACAACAACTTTGCTTGATGGGTCAGTACTTAGCCCGAAAAGAGATTGTATTTTTCCCTGTATTGTTGTTTACCTTGGCAGATTCTGACAGACAACTTTCTTTTTAAAGTGACTATTGTCACATGGTTAATGTGCTAAATAGTTGTTACCTATTCCACTGGGTCATTTTTGTTCTACAAAAGTGAATAATATGGAATAAAGTAGAAATGAATTTGTGTGTGTGTGTGTGAGAGAGAGAGTTATGGCAATATATCCAGGAGGCCTCTACACCTAGATACCAAAAATGAAACACTGGATGTGGTATGAAAATGTCAGTTTCTTGGTCTTTTGCAAGTCATGAATATGTGAGTTGACTTCAGGATTTCTATGACTTTGCTTCATGAAGACTGAATGCAAAAAAAAATTCTTTTCTCTAAAGCATTATTCTTCTAATCCTCATTAAGTCATATGGAATCTCCCTATATACAGCCATAAGCTGGAAGGAGGATATTGATAAAGAATAAAAAATGCTAATGGAATTCATAAATAAAGTGTTCATCTGTGCAGAAGAATAAAACTATTGTGGTCTCTGGAAAAGGTCTAAAGATAGCAATCCATCAAGGGGACGGAAGAACTTTGGGATGAAGGAAGGCTGGATATCAAGAATTCCAGTCTGGAAAGATGAAAGCTAAGAGGAGGTATGATCAAAGTTTATCAAAAACATGAAGGCCATAGATAGGGTTACCATGAATATAGTCACCAACTCTCTGAATGAAAGAAGTAGTAATACCTTGAAGCTGATTTAATAACAAATGACTATTACTGTAGATTTGGAAGGGAACTTTAAGGCCCATTTTAGTCAATTACTTCATTAAAAACACACAAGCAAAACAAACACACACACACAAAAAAAAAAAAAAACCCAAAACAAACCCTGAGGCCCAGGAAGTGACTCTTTCAAGGTCCTCAAAAACGTCTAATTAGTTATAAAAAAGGATGTGCTAGAGCCAGCTTGTAAGAACCAATTGTTCAATTTTCAGTGTGAGCCTTTACACTTTGGAAATTGGCAAATAATGTTGCACCAGAGCTTGATTTATTGTTTTGTTGATTGTTTATACTTAAGAAAATGATGGAGGAAATTTTAATAATGAAGATTAAACTTAATGGCATGTAGTATATTTCTGGGGAGCCAGTTGTTAAACATTTACCAGCAAATGACTAGTTACAAATTTAGGTCTATTTTCTATAGTAATATAGAACTCTTAATCCTAAGAAATGGTACAGGCTAAGAATGTAATGATCTCTATGTTTGTACAGTGCTTTATGGTTTTCAAAGCAGTTCTTCTTGCATTTTCTCATTTGATACTCACAATGACTCAGGAAAGTAAGCATGGTAGTTATATTAGCCCCATTTTAAAGTCAGAAGTGAAGAGAATCTATCTGAGGTTTGGAAAGATTTAGTGACTAACCCAAGGTAACATATCTAGCAAGTGGGCGAACCAGGACTCCAAAGCAGGTCTTCTGACTCGAATACCATACTCTTTCCACTAAATATTGAAATAAATTTATAATAGGAAATCTGGGAATTTGGAGGGAAAGTCCTCAACCTTTTAATGTTTATAATAATTATAGAGGGCAGCCATGCATGGCTACCAAAATTATCTTGAGTCCACCTGTGATAAGATTTTATGTCTTATAGACTGAGTATGGCATTTCTTGTATTCTCAGGTTCCTTATATTCAGCATGAGTACATTTCTAGCTAGGTGGTACAGTGGATAGAACACTAGGCCTAGAGTCAGGAAGACCCAAGTTCAAATCTGGCTTCAGACTAGTTGTGTTATTCTGGATAAGTCATTTAACCTCTTTGCTTCAGTTTCCTATGATGTAAAGTAAGGATAATAACTGCAACTTCCTCTCAGGGTTGTTGTGAGGATCAAATAAAATAATATTTGTAAAGTGCTTAGCATGGTGCCTGTTGAATAGAAGGGTACCACATAAATGCTTATTCCCTTCCCTTGCCTACATGTTCATTATTACTACATTTAAATTTTCAAGTTATAAATAATAAAGCAAGAGAACTAAAGGCAAGTTAGCATCTGAAATCTCTTTAAAAAACCAATGATTAAAGTTGTCATTGTAACAAATGTTTCTAATAAGGGTCTAATCTTCAAGAGGTGTAGGCAACTAACAGAAATAGGTAAGACCAAATATAGTCAAACTGTTTTCAAAATAATCGTTAACTGTTGACAAACATATAAATTTCCCAAATAAATTATACTAAGAGAGCTTGGAATCAAAATAACCTTAAGATTTTATTTTATACTCAGAAAAATGGCAAAAATGAAAAAAAAACTGGGAATAATCAAGGTTAGGGGGACTGTAGAAAAATAGGCAAATATGTGCACTTTCCATGGAGTTGTGACTTTGTCCAAACAGTCTGGAAAATAGTATTTAACTATGCAAAGAAAGTAATTGATGTGATCATACCTTTTCATTGACAGATTCCAGTGATAAATATATACAGCAGAAATGTCAGTAATAAAAGCCCTACATGTACCAAAATATTAATAAGAACATTAAGAAAATCTAATACCTAGAAACAAAGTAGATGACCATAAGTTGGGGAATAACTAAACAAGTTGTGGTCCATGAATGTGATAGAATTTTACTATGCTGTAAGAAATGATGAATATGAAGAACTAAGAGAAGCATGGGAAGACTTATATGAACTGATACAAAGTGAAGTAAGCAGAGCTAGGAAAACAACATATACAGTGACTACACTCTATATGTTGTGCAAAAAGAAAGAAAAACAAAATAATTGAAATTAAATGCTTATTTATAAATATATATATGTGCATATGTGTATATGTATATATTATATACATATGTGTGTGTGTGTTTGTGTATAATAATCAAACTTTGCCTCTAAGGAGATATATGAGAAAGTACTTCCCTCCCTTAACTTTCTCTAATTTTTTTTCTCTTAAAAATTTTTTTTTATCAAAGCTACAGTTTTCTTTGAGGGGAAGACAGGAATACATTGAGAAATGTAAGTGATATGAAAGTAAAAAATACCAATAAAATATTTTTTAAAAAGGCAAAATATCAAAATCTGTGACTAAATAATAGATTTCATCATATAATATTCATCACTGTTTAATTGCATCAGGAAGAGTTTGAGACTAAAATTGTAATGTTTGCCTAGGATAGCACTATTTACTAAAAAAAAAAAAACAGCAAAAACAAGGGGAAGATGGTAAGAGAAATCATGTGTTATGTTTTTCAAAGCCTTGATCAGGTAGAATTCAGAGTGATTTAACATCTAGCATCTTCATATTTCTCATTTAGCAAACTCCAAGAGAAGAGGATGAGAAGTATGCCCTCAGTTAATACCAGAAAAGCTCTTGTAGTTTTCAAATGAATCTTTACTGCATGACGAGTCAAATATAAATTTTGCTAGTTCAGTAAAAATTCAGGTGATCCCTTGTCTTTACACCCCATTGAAAAAATCTCTTACCTTACTTAAATCCATATTAGAAACTCAAGAGCTCCAGAAACAAATATCAGAGTAGGATAACTTTGTTCCTCCTGAGTTTAAACTGTGAGGAGTTGTTATACACTCTTCACTTGAGCAAGTCCCAGAATATACAAGCCTTTATTAAAGTAACTATCCATGTCTCAGCAGATAAAATAACTGTTATAAAATATCCCAGTGGACAAGATTTAAGATCCTAGTAGAAATCCAGGGAAGGGGAGGATGAAAGGAATATGGTAAAGTATGGTTTGTACACAAAAGTGTCAGGGAGAAAGGATATTAAAATGAGCTATGGAAATAAGATGTGTATTTAATAAAGTCCCAAAGATGCTTAAGTATGTATCAATTCAATGCATTCTTCAGAAACATTCCCAATAAGCCAAATCAGATACTTTCACATTTCTTACCGTGAATATTATCTTAGTTATTTTTTCTGACCTTTGGAAATTGACCACCATTTTTTATTTTGTAAATTATTTTTCTCATAGCAGTAATTCTTCAACATGTACTTGGTAATGTCTTTGTTTCATGCTGTGGTAGAGTTTTTAAAAATGTGGTTTATTTCACTGCAGTGTGTAATTGATAGAGAGTTGGTCTTGGAGACAGGAAGACCTGTGTTAAAATCCCACCTTTGACATAGCCTGCATGTATGACTCTGGGGAAGACACTTAATATATCAATGTTCTAGACAACTCTTTGACTATACATCACAAAGAAGGTACCAGTGAACATTGAGAGAAGAGGTTTCCTAATCAGGAGTTCCCTTTCCTATTGTGTGGGAAATTGAAGGTAATTTAATTTTTTTCCTTACCAGAAGGAGTACCCTATACATGAATCCTGGCCTACTCCACCCCTACTCCCAAGAACACTCATACACTTGGAGTGATAAGCTAAACTTATTTTCAACAAATTTTACCTAGCTAAACAAATTTGAGAATTTTAAGATCCTAGGCAATAATGAGTATTTAAAACTTTTTATTGAAAAGAAAGATTTTATTATAGAGCTCTCTCTTGATAAGGAAGAAGTCATATGGGCTACCTTGGCTCTTCCCCTCCTTGATGTTGAATCTGATTTAATAAGAATTCAAAGGAGAAATTCACTTTTTAAATAAGGTTAAAAGGCAAATTACTGTCACTGACACATGGGCAAAGATTTTGCTCTTTGAACGAAGGGAAAGGGAATGAGCTTTTTATGTTCCTGAAACATTCCTGAAGACCCTTGATTTGCCTCTATAGAAAGTAATAAAGCTTCGTCAATAACTGTAATTCCTCGAGGAAATGCAGTAGTCTTTAATTTTAAGCTGCTGTATTTGTAGGTGTATCTGAGAAAAGAAGGCAATTACAGCTCTATGTATGTTTACCATCTCATTAGCATTAGAAGGAAAAAAATTGAGTAGCAAAAGAAATAGATGTGGTTGTGGTTTTCTAAATTTTAAAAGAGCCAGTTAGTCAAGATTTGACTGGGTGGCACCTAAAAAAGTCAACTTGCTCATTTCCTGAAGTTAATAATTGTTCAGTTTCCTTATTTGTTGTAAGAAACTGAACTCTTGCTTTTTATCTGCTAACTCAGTTGTTTTCAGGTCTGTTTAATTATGGGAAAGGTTCTAAAGAAAGGTTACAGAATGTTGAACCATAAGTCACAAAGTCATGTTCTACCTGGCTTTACAGAGGTGAAGGTATTGTCGCTCTTTGAAATCATCACTGAGTGGGAGATATTATCATCTCCGCTCCCTAAAAGGAGAATGCATGGAAACACTAGATGATTTGCTAAAGTCATTCATAGTCATAGAATTTGGCATGGAGACATGAAATGATAGTAATGGGGTTGACTTCAACTATTCGGAAATTTTCTGAAGCTTTTTTTTCTGTCAGACACAGAGTAGCTGATAAATTCTTCATGATAATGTACTTTTTCAAAAGGTGGAGAAAGTAATGAGAGGAGTTTGATTAAAATCAAAAGGGTTGGACAAGATGTTGAGAAGAAATATTAGAAACCTTAAGAAGAAGTGAACACTTGATCTTAGAATTTGCTTTAGAGAAAGAGAGGAAAGGCAGGGATATTCTAACATATACCTTATTTTTAGAGCATGTTAAAAGGTTCAGATAAAAGATGAATAACATGCCATCCCATGCTATTTTAAAGGGGAAGCTGTCCCAAAAGGGATAAGAAGCTTTCAAGCATATACTTTGTAAGACACAAAGAATGATCCTGTTGAGGAAACTCTAGAGACTAGTGTGTTTATCCTGTATAACTTTATAGTCTCATCTGCTTAGATTTTAGAAAGACATAGACTGACCAAGGATATGGGCAGGAGATGAAGGACTGGCATAAAGAATCAGGTACAGTCCTATAAGAATAGTGTTAGGAGTCTTTAAGTTGACAATATCATTCATATAGTATTTTAAGGTTTACAGAGCCCTTTACATATATTATCTCATTTAATCCTCACAACAGCTCTGTAAAGTAGATGCTATTATTACCAATTTACAGATAACAAAACAGAGGCTGAGAGGTTAAGTGACTTGCCTAAGATCACACAGCTAACAAGTATCCAAGGCATGATTTGAACTCAGGACTTCCTGATTCCAAGCGTAGCCAGCCACTAACCAAAAACTAGTTGCTTCAAAATTGGTGACAAATGCTGACAATTAAAAAGACATTTAAAATCTACATTGGCAGTAAGATAAAGAACTAAGAAGTGATAAACTTTGCTTCATTTTGATACAGGTAGGACTGTTTCTTAATCTTAATCTATTAATACCACTCTAGGTAGCTACTCAGAGTACTTTATCCGTATTAGCCACCAGGTGGCACTCTAGACTGAATTCCTCCCCCCTCCTTCCCTTTCTTCTTTATTGGGCATATGCAAACAAAAGTCATTGTGTTGATCAAGTTAGGAGGTGTTCAAAACTTAATCAGTATCTTCTAACACCTAGCAGTTGGGTGAAATTCCAGTGTTGCCAGCCTTGGCTTTTTTTCCATTTCTTTCCCTGGCTTTCTAGGGATATGCATAGATATGAGAACTCCTAAATCTTCCATAACCTGGCCCCCATCCGATGAAATTTTAATCGCTTTATTAATTTCATGTGACACAAAAGAATTACTTATTCACATGTAGATTAAATGGAATCTGTATTAGAGTGAAAATAAAATGATTACAACTAGCTTTGAAACTCCCTTGTGGTAGGTAATCAGCCCCTCCTCCCAAATGAGGTCTGAGGGCTCTGCCCCAGACTCTGCCCCACCCCACACCTTCCACCCCTGCAATCTGGTCTTCTATTCTTGGTTTTCTACATGTGTACTCAAAACTCTGTTGGTAGGGAATTGTGAGCCAAGTATTTTCCACTAAAAGGTAAATGGAGTAAGGTGGCCTCTTTCTTAGTTTACCATATTTGACTCTAAGACCCTAATATTTTCTAGGGCAACTGAAAGAACAATTACACACAGACAGAGAAACACAGAGAGACTGAGAGAAAAGAGAAAGAGATACAGAGAGAGAGAGAAAGGGAGAGAGTGCATATTGGGTAATGATTTTTTTGGTCCTGGTAATCCATAAACCAAAGACAGATACAAACTAGATGTTGGTATTGTGCATATTCCTTCTATGTCTATAATGACAATGATGGTAAAGTGAACAGAGCATGTCAACAATCACACAGTTTTTAGGCATTCTATAAATATCATTTTGACTAATGTTAGTTCCCTAAATGTGAACTATTTGTTCAATGACCAATGGTTTGAGATAATATTCAAGGACCTGATATTCTTAGCATAAATGAAACAAAACATAAGGCACTGCAGGGTTGGCTCATAGATTTTACTTGAAGACAATAAAGAAGTTGGAAAAGCTTATTCTATGGTGCCCTCAAAGGAAATAAACATAATTTCATGGGATAGTCAGCCGTTTTACCTTATTGTGTTCATTATGAATACAAGAACACTGTGAAGATAATTACAGTTTATTCTCTAGCATCTGTTGAAAATGATGGAGAACTAGACAAATTCTGTGAACAACTGGATAAAAATCTGCAAACCAAGCAAACATATGCCTTGACAGTCAATGAGTTTAATGCAAAGCTGAGCACAGGAGAGAATTACAACAATATATATTGGAAAATATGGTTCAGGGTTGAGAAATGGAAGAGGGGAAATTCTTTTAACCTATTCAGAAGGCTTATGATTCTTATATTTGGAAGAGTTTCTTTAAGAGGAGCTTTGGAGGGCCCATGGTAAGTACACAAGAACAAGGCAGAATTATGAAAAAAATGAAATAATTGGTTGTATCTTAATAGATAGGAAACAATGATCTCTTTGCAGCCAAACCACAGGCTCCTTTGAAAGCATACTCAAGTACATATTTGTACACAAAGTGCTTTCTTTTGTAAAAATGTTTTTATTGATGTCCTTCATTTTTTTATATCACCATAAATTTCCCCAGGATCTCTCGTCCCCCTCCTCCCAGAAAGCCATCCCATGTAGCAAATATATTTATTGTGTTGGGCAATGAGGTTAAGTGACTTGCCCGGGGTCACACAGCTAGTAAGTATTATGTGTCGGAGACCAGATTTGAACTCAGGTCCTCCTGAATCCAGGGCCGGTGCTCTATCCACTGAGTCACCTAGCTGCCTCTAGGAAATATATTTAAAAACAAGGAAAGAAAAGAAAAAATAGAGGAAAAAAATGAGCATAACTGAATAATATATCAAAAAATCTGAAAATATGTACAACGTATCAAACTCATATAATAAAATTCTGCTGCGATCTGCCCAGTCACCAGCACTCTTTCCCTCTTGAAATTATTTTGAATTAATTGTATATATTTTATATTTACTTATATATATGCTGTACCCCCTTCCACTTCAATAGAACATTAAGTTCCATGAGGCTAGGGACTGTTTTTGTCTTTGTACCCTGATTATCTAGCACAGCCTGGAATACAGTAGATTCTTGAAGGATATTTGTTGAATTGAATTGGGTTAGACCAAATCAATATTTGCTAAATTGAATGAGTAAAGATAGGTAGATTTGGAATTGGTTTAAGGACCAAAACAAAAGAGTCAATGCTATAGGCCAGTGACAACTTGGAGAGAAGCCTCTAATACAGTGATACCAAGATTTGTCCTTCCCCTTATGCTATTATTTTTCCCTCAATGATTTGAGGTAAAATATAGATGACATGTGGAATTTTCAGGTTCTTACCCTTCGTCTTTGTACTCATAGGGACCCCACCATGATTCAGGCCCTCATACTCTCTCCTGGACTATTGCAATAGCCTTCTAATTGATATGCCTTTCTCAAATTTTTGTGTCCAAACCACATTTCACACAGGCTCTGAAGTGATTTTCCTAAAGCACAGTTCAGACCATGTCACTCTTCTGTTCGGAATCTTCAGTGACTATACCTCTAGGAACAAATACAAACTCCTTTGTTTGGCATTTAAAATCTTTTGCAACCTGGCACCACTAGGTATCTTCAGTTTGTATTGCTTGGAATAACCTTATCCCAGGTTCTCCTCTTATACTTCCTTTTTTTTAAAATGATTTTTAATTAATAAAAAAAATTTCTCCTACAAACCCTCTCCTATGATTTGAAAAAAAAAAACCCAGAATCTTGATAACAAATGTACATAGGCAAGCAAAACTAATTCCTATGTTGGCCATTTCATCTCTCTCTCTCCCTTCTCTCTCTCTCTCTCTCTCTCTCTCTCTCTCAAACACATACACACAAACATTACCAAACTGTTATGATGATTACTAATTTGTTGTACAGTTTGAGATCTAGTCCTATCTTGACCCTCTTCTTTCCTATTTTAAAAATTGTTGTTACTCTATTGTATTTTTACATCAGTATTCCTTCCTTTATTCCTTCTCAGACAGTTATCCCATATAACAAATAATATTTTAAAGGAAAAAACAAGAGGAAGAAGAGAAAAAAATCAGCAAAACTGATCCATGTGTGAAGAGTCTGAAATGTAATCAATGTTTTATACCTACCCATGTACCCTTCACCGCTTCTCGTATCTATTCTTAGGGGCTATGCTTGTTCTTTGTAATTTTATAATATTCACTTGTCATTGTTTTGTGGTAGTTATTCTTTCCATCTATACTGTTGTGGTCATTGCATATTGTATTTATGGTTCTGCTTACATCACTCTGTATCCATTCATTTAAATCTTTCCATTCTTCTCTGTATTCAACATATTTGTTATTTCACAATGAAAGGTACTGTGTATTTCATTGCATTAATACATCACAAATTATTTAGCCTTCTCCAGTTTATGTGCATTTAATTTGTTTACTGCTCTTTGCTACTGAAAAAAGTGCTGCTATAAATATTTTGATGTATATGGGGCCTTTAAAAAAATCAATGGCCAGGGGCAGCTAGATGGCACAGTGGATAGAGCACCAGCCCTGGAGTCAGAAGGACCTAAATTCAAATCTAGCCTCAGACACATGATACTCACTAGCTGTGTGACCCTGGGCAAGTCACTTAACTCCAATTGCTTTACAAAAACAAACAAACAAAACAAACAAAACAAATAAAAAATCAATCGCCTCTTTTGGATATGAGCTCATAGTAAGTACAAACTTATTAGAGCAATCTCTGGTTCAAAGGGCATGACCAGTACAGTCAATTTATCTGTGCAATGCTAAATTACTTGCTAAAATGGTTGTACTGATTCATAGCTTTTATGATGCACTAGTGTGCCTAACTTCCCACAATCCCTCCAACATTGCAAATTCCTATGTTTTTTCATGTTTGTCAGTTTACTGTCTGGGAGGTGAAAACTTATGGTCATTTTAATTTGCTTTTCTATTGTTCTTAGTGATTTGGAGCTTTCTTTCACATGGTTATTAATGGCTTTTGATCATATATACATGCATACATGCACATATTATATATGTACACATACACACAATCATTAAAACACACACATGTATATATGCACATATAAATATTTAATATAAATGTGTGATATTTAGATATAAATATATTTTATATTAATATAATAAACATATACATATACAATTTACATATACATTTATACATATAAATATAGAAGTCTCTACATCTTGGATGTCAAACACTTGTCTAAGAAATTTGACACAGATTCCTCCCCCCCCATCTTACCACTTCCTTTCTTAACCTAGATGCATTTTGTTTGTATAGAAGACTTTCAATTTAATGTAATCAAAATGATCAGTTTTATCTTTTATAATTACCCCTATCTCTTCTTTGATTGTGAATTCATTTCCTACTCATGTGAAATGTGAAAGTTGTGAAAGAGATATAATTTCCTTATCTTCTAATTTTTTACAGTAGGAACTTTAATATTAAGAACACATATCCATTTAGAACATACAGTGGAGTATTGAGTAACAGATTGGTCTTGGCTTAATTTTTACCAGACTACTTTCCAGTTTTATCAATAGCTTTTATCAGATAGGTTTTTCTTTCCTAAGCAATTTGTGATTTCCATTTTAATCAAACTCTGGATTATTGAATTCCATTGTTTTTGGTTCTCCCCTTTCTAATCTGTTCTATTAATCTACTCCTCTATTTTTAAAACAGTAAGAAATGATTTTGAAATCTGTTTCTTTATAACATAATGTGAGGCCTAGAAATACTGTTACTCCTTCATTTCTATCATTTTTTTTCATTATTTCCCTTGATTTCTTAGATTTCTTGTTTCTCTAAATAAACTGTTTGTTATTTTTTTAAAGGAACACTCCATAATTGAATCTATACAGGTTATTTTATAAGCTTTGGTAGTCTCAACCAAAAAATTTTTATGCATTCTGAAGTTATTTGAATGGGATTTCCCTATTATTATCTCTTCGGTTTTGTTGTTATTATATAAAATGCTATTGTTTTTTGTGGGTTTATTTTGTAGACTGAAACTTTGCTATAGCTATTGTCTCAATTAATATCTTACTGATTTCTTATCAAATCACCATACCTTTCTTTTGCCTTTAATTTTTTTCTTTTCTTATTGCTATTGTAAAAATGTCTGAAATTATAAAAAATACTAAAGGGGAGAATAGGCATCCTTGCTTTAATTCTGTATTTATTGGGAAAAGTTCAAGTATATCTCCTTGGCATATGATACTTACTTTAAATTTAGATCGATACATATTGTGATATATTTTTTAAATGTCCTTCTCTATTCTTGTGCTTTGTTGGTGTTTCTTGCTGGTGTTGATTTGTGTGTGTGTGTGTGTGTGTGTATGTGTGTGTGTGTGTGTGTGTGTGTGTGTGTATTTTTTAAGCATAAACAAGTGTTCTTTGTCAAAAGTTTTTTCTACCTCCATTGAGATAAACATGTGGTTTTGGAATTGTTTTGTTTTGAATTAAATCAATTATATTGATTATTTTCTTAATGTTAAACCATCCTGGCATACTTGGTACAGCTCAAACTTGGTAATAATGAATGATTCCTTGAATGGATTGCTGTAGTTTGTTTGAAATAATTTAATATTTTTGAACCAATATTCATTAATGACATTGATTTATAGTTCTCCTTTCTGTTATCATTCCCTGGTTTAGGTATTAGGACTGTATTTGTTTCATAAAAAGAGTCTGGTAGAGTGTCTCCTTTCTTAATTCTTATATTGAGCAGGTTTTAAATTCACAAGGTTGGAAGAAAATGACTAGTTTTACATTTTGTTGATCAAGTGACATCTTTTTCATTATTTTGCTGTGATTCTTGACCTATTGTTATTCTAGATGAATTTTGCTTTTTTCTAGCTCTATAAAGTAATGCCTCACTATTTATATTGGTATAGCATTGAAAAAGTAAAATAATTTAGCTACTGTTGCCATTTTTATTACATTCGTTTGGCCCACCTGTGTAAAATTCATACATCTCCAATTATTTACCTATGTCCTTATTTCCATAAAGTGTTTTGTGGCATTCATATAGTTCCTGTTTGTTTTGGTAGGTAGACTCAGAAAGATTTCATATAACATGCAGTGATTTAAAAAAGGAATTTCCCTTTCTACCTCTTCTTATTGAGTTTTGTTGGTAAAATACAAAAATGCTGGTGATTTGTATGGAATTATTTTTGCATCCTGCAAGTTTTGTAACGTTGTTAATTGTTTGAATTATACTTCCATACTATATGGAAAGTGATACTTCTATCTACTCTTTGCCTTTATTTATCATCTCAATTTTTGTCACAGTTATAGCTAGCATTTTCAGCCCCAAACTTCCACCTCCAAGTCCAAGTCGGTTGTTTTGATAGTTAATACCTCACATGTTCTTCTGATATTTATGACTTGATTTTGCTCTAGCCTAGCTTTGTGAATCATTAAGTTTTCTTAGTTCTGTCTCTTCCATTGTTCTTTTAAAGGTGTCTAGTGCTTTGTTTAGTTTTCTCTGTTTTTTAAGGCATCTATCCTCCCATTGAGTCTTTTGATGAGATCTCAATCTAGAGATATTTCTTATTCAATTTTTTATAATAGGCCCTGCAGACACTCAGATGATTCTTGTGTCCACTTATTACGTATGTTACTCTGGGCAAGTCACTTAACATATTGTCGTCTTTGGTGACTTCCCAGACCATAGCTCCCTCCCCTGGTCTATATTCCCCTATGTGTCTACTCTCCCTTTAGAAATCAAGCTCTTCGAGGAAAGAGATTTTCTCTGTTTTGAATTTCTCTCTTCAGTGTTTACTTAGCTCAGTGATTTTCATCATCTTTTTTTAACAAGTGATTAATATAGAGTCTTCATTCATAGGTATCTATATCATTGCATAATCTGTTTATATCTTCAGCATCTATGTTTATTAATATCTTTACACATGCATTATATCTTTGAGAAAGAACATATGTTAACATTATAGGTCTTTAAATCTAACGTATACCCTTGAATGACATTTCTCTATAGCTAGTGCTTACTCGATGGTGTCAACAAAGTGGCAAATTTATAGTAACTTTTGAAATAAGCAGCAAACAATGAATGAATTGTGAGAGCTTTTTGACCTAAACTACCTAAAACCTAAAGGAAATAATTTGCTAAGAGAAATAAAAGTGATTATTATAATTGAATGTTTTTTGAACTGCAACTGTTGAGGTCTCAGGGAATCTGTTGTGAGGGTTAATAACTCTTCAAGAGGGGGAAAATGTACCTTCAGCAACCTGCAGGACTGTGAAATGTTTCCAAGTGTAATTTTCTTGACGTTAAAGTTGGGGTTATTAAGGTTCACTTGACAGATAAAGTTTGCTACAATTTTCTTGGTCTCTATGATAAGATGACAAGATTTCTAATTTACAAAACCAGGACAGCATATTGGGGAGCTGTGAACCATGCTCTGGGGAGATGCAGAGGTACTTTTGACTCTTCCCTTTCATATGGATCCATATTTACAAAGACATTTGAAAGCACTGGCCTTGTACTGCACAATGTCAGAGTTGTGAGTTGTTGTGCTTTGTTTTTTTTTCATTTGTGTGAGAAACACACATTTGTGTGTGTAAATGGTTCATAATATCTTCATTATACCATGAAATGCAGGGGTACTTGTTATTAACAGTATCATTATTAACTGTCTTTAGCCTTATAAAAATAAAGTTTCATTTATATTGTTCAAGGTTAAATCATTTGTATTATAAGCTCCTGGACCAAAGTGCTGTTGTTAAAAAAAAATTTTTTCTAAATAAGATTTTTGTTTCACAGTAAGAAAAAGAAATAGAAAATATAGTACTAGAGAGCAATACTTCATTTAGAAATGTTTTTAATAAAGAAAAACTTGCAAAATGACAGACAATATTAAATTGTGATCAGTTGTGGAAGGACTTTGATAAAAAATATAACTTTTCAAGGAGATCTAGACTGAAATAAAATCTTGAAATACAGACAAATTTGTGATACTTCCCTTTCTGAGCAGTCAAATGATCTGAATGGTCTCCTGCATTTGTTATTTAATCTTAGGAAAAATCACTGTTTGTTGCTTAGTCACTATATCAAATATTCACATCTGAACCACCACAAACAACAACAAAAGTCATTATTTCCTGTTTAGCTGCCATTGTCTCACACCTAGGTCTACAATACCTTAGCCTTTTGAGGTATTCAGTAGAATGTATTCTCTTTGTAGGCATGTCCTGATTCATTTATTTAAAAAAAATATACCTTTAAATTTATATTGCATTGATTTCCAAATATATTACTGTCCCACATCATCAGAAAGCAATCCTTTATAAAAAAGACTAATAAAAGGAGGGGAAAACAGTGTAGCCATGCAACAAATCTGATAGGATATGAAGTAGCTTACACCCAAAGATCTCCATCTCTGCAATGGAAGAAGGTACATTGTCTCAACTCTTTTCTAGAGTCAAATATGTTCATAACAATTATACACATTCAGTTTGTTTCTATTATTTTTCAATTTACATTGCTATAGTCGTGCATATTTTTTCTTAGTTGTGCTTACTCTATCAGTTCATGTAAACCTTCCCATACCTCTTTGAATTCTTCATATTTGTCACTTTTTATGCCTAGTAATTTTCCATTGCTAAGACATTTACCAAAGTTTGTTTAACTATTCACTTATTATTGAATACTAATACCTAACAATTATAAAACTATGACAAATAATAGTGGGGAGTGCTAGTATCCTTGTTTTGCCACTATGCTTATTGGGAAAACTTCTAATATTTTCCCATTGCAAATAATGAATACTTTTTGTAAATGTCTACTTTTAACTACATTAAAAATGGCCTTTGTTATTAGGGTTTAGATTTTTTTTTTGCATTTATTGATATACTCATGAGTTTTGAGTTATTTTTATTTTTAATGTGATTATATTTTTGCTAGTTTTGAGCCATTCTTGCATTACTAGTGTAAAATAATCAGTTATAGTGATTTTTTCCCCCCAAAATATATTGCTGTAGCTTTTCTGGTTGGATTTAACTTTACACTTTTACATCATTATTCTTTAGTGGGGTTAGTCTATGGTTCTTTTTGTTTTTCCCTTCTATCTCTCACTGAAATAGCTATTAGGCCATGTTTGCCTCATCAAAAGAGTTTCCTAGTTTTAGAAAATAATTCAGTAAAATCGATATTAATTACTCTTTAGATACTTGATAGAATTTACTGGTAAATTAATCTGGACCAAGGACTTTTTTTTTTCCTGTAGCAGTTCTTTTATAGTTCTTTTATTTTATTTTCTGAGCTTGTGTTAATTTAAGATACCTATTTATTATTCTGTAAATTCTAGAATTTATATTAAATATTTAATTATATATACATGTATATCATATTTACACATTATAAATTTTGCTAATATATAATTTTATATAATTATATAATAATTTCTGACAATTATATTTATTAATTCTTGGTTAAGATTCCACCTTACCTTTTTTTATTTTGGCAATTGGATTTTATTCTCCATTTTTATCAGGTTGGCTGATGGTTTATTTACTTTATAATCTGTTAAAAACTAGTCATTAGTTTTGTGTGTCATTTCTAATCTTTTTGTTTTTCATTCTATTTATATCTCTGATAATTTGCGAGATTTTCTATTTTGTTCTTATTTGGGGTTTATTTGTTGATTCTCTAAGTTTTTAAAATTATATACTCTGTTAATATCTATTTTGTTGATATATATTTACAAAGTTATCTTTCCATCTGAGAACAGATTTAACTGTATCATAGAAATTCCAGCATGTTTTCTAATCATAAACATTCTTTTTGACTGAGTTATTATAATTTATATGATCTATTCTTTGATCATCTCATTTTTCATGACATCATTATGAAACCTCCAAATTGTTCTGGGTCTTTTGCCTGTATTTTTTATATTAATTACTATCCTTTGTGTGAGTCAGGAACTACAAAGTATGTGTTTAGTGTTTCTACTTTTTTAGATACATATTTAAAATCTCTCTGTCTTAGCAAATTATCTGTTTTGGTAAAGGCAGTATGCAATGCTGAGAAATATGTATATTCCTTAGCGTTCCCTTTCTGAAGTAATATATAAGCCTTTTTCTTCTCCTTTGCATAGTGAAATATTTGCATTTATTAATGATTGTAAAGTTCACAATAAAAATATTTTAAAAATAATTAGTAAGAAATAAAATTAGTTCTGTTTAGACTATTATTTGATGAAAATTAAAGAGAACTAAGGAGTTTAGAACAATAGAATCCTCAAGAAATGTATGGGGCTGATGATTTCAAGGGAACTTAAAGAATCAGGAAAATATGAGGTACTGAATGCTAAATACCATGATTTCCCATAATTACATAAATATATTTTATGGAATAGATATCAATCCAAACTTGTGGTAGAGAAAAGTGAGATAACAAAGAGGAAAGGATCATGTAGTAGGTGATGCTTTAGCTCTGAAGTGAAGAAAGAAGAAAATTCTATGAGAAGAAGGTTGAAAAGGCAATTTGTTATAGACCTGGGGCCTGACATGGAGCAAAGACATGGAGACAAAAGATGGAGCACCATGTGTGGGGGACAGAACAAAAGCCAGTTTGGCTGGTCACAGAGTTTGGAAGGGGAAGTAATGTATAGTGAAGCTAGAAAGAAATGTAGAGACCATGTGATAGAGTTGCTTTAAAAGGTAATTAGAAGTGTTTGTTTTTTGTCCTAGAAGCAATAGGGAGGCACTAGAATTTAATGATTTGGTAAAGATTTAATTAATGATTAATGATTTGGTTAGATTTGCCTTTAAGAAAACTCACTTTAGTATCTATGTGTGGGACAGCCTAGAGTTGAAGGAGAATTTAGGCAGAGATTAGGAGGTCATTGAAATAACTTACATTCAAGATAATGAGGCCTGTGCAAAAGTGGTGGCTGTGTGAATAAGGAAAAGGGGTCAGATGCAAGAGATATTGCAGAGATAGAAATGACAACATTTGGTACCATTGGAAATGCAGAGTGAGTGAGAATGAAAAATTGTTTTAAACCTGGGATACTGGAAGAATAGTGGTGTCTTTGACAGAAATAGGGAAGTTTAGAGCAATTGTGCATTTGGGGAGAAAAGATAATAACTTTGAATGGGATGTGTTGAGCTTGACATATCTCTAGGATATCCAGTTTGAAATACCCATTAGGTAAGTAGCTGATAATGTGGTGCTGAATCTCAGAGGAGAGAGCGGGCTAGATGCATACATCTGAATCATTTGCACAGACATTATAGTTTAAACCCATGGGATCTGGGGAGAGAGACACAGAGAGAGACAAACAGAAAGAGACAGAGACAAAGAGACAGAGATAAAGGAAGGGAGGAAAGGAGGGGTGGGCCAAGAACATAACTTTAGGGGACATCTGCAATTAGACAAAAGAGAGATGAACAATTTAAGTTAATTTAAGAAACATAGGTAAGATTAAAAGGATGGCATTTGAGGGGAGTGAGTGGAGAAGAGAGGAAAGAGTCTGTGGGAGGAGATGAGCAGCAAATTAGTGTAAGAAAAATTAATTGCAGGCACAAAGCACTGACTTAAAAACTCAAGTCTAATAATCATTACTTTAAATGTGAATGGATCAAATAATTCAATAAAACAAAAAGGCAGCAAAATGGATAAGAAACAAAATCAATTTACTACACACATGAAACATATCTAAAATAAAGACATATATACAATGAAAATATAAAAGTGCAATAATAATCACTATGCATAAGATGATTAAAAAAGGAGCTGTTATTTTTCAGACAGGAAAAATAAATATTTATATTGTCAAGAGAAAGAAAGAAACTACCTTATGGTTAAAGGTACTATAAAAACTAATCCAGCAACTAAACAACTATGTACCCAGTAATGTATTGTCTTAATTATAAAAGAAAGTTTAACTGGATGGCAAAAAAAGACATGTAGACAGATATTAATTGCTGGACTTTAATGTTCCTCTGTAAGATCTGGATCAATCTAAAAGAAAGATAAATAAAAAGGAAAATATAGAACTGTACAAAGTGTTGGCAAAGGTGAAACTGAAAAGTCCACTCGTTTTAAGTGGAAAGGGAAAAATCATATATTAAGCACTTACTATGTGCTAGGCATGGTGCTAAGCACTTTACAAATGTCTCATTTGATCCTTATAACAATTCTGACTGTAGATGCTATTATACCTATTCTACAGTTCAGGAAACTGAGGCAGTCAGAGCTTAAGTGAATTGTCCATGGTCGCAAAGCTAGGCAGTGTTTGAGGCTGGATTAGAATTTAAGTCTTCTTGACTCCAAGGCCTGCACTCTATCTACTGCACCACCTAGCTGCCTCTACATTGTTTCACTTTTGCTGTTGTTGTTGTTGTCTGTATGAATCTATACCATCCTAAATAGATGGTTATCTACACACTGCTTGAAGACTTTGAGAGATGGGAAACAGACTACCTCAGAAAGTAAACTAGTCTTTTTTTTTTTTTCAGACAGCTCTAATTGGTTAGAAGCTCTTCTCTATGCTTTATTGAACTGAAGCCCATCTCCCTATTACTCCTCCCTTTTAAGTAAAATGTAAACTCTAGGTGGGTAGGAATTGTATCATTTTTGCCAAGCATAGGGCCATGGCCATAGTAGACATTTAATGAAAATGTTTTGATGTATCCCCACTAAAATAAAGAAAAATAGGCCTAAATCCTTATCTGCAGGACAGTATTTCAGATATTAGAAGAAAGTTGTCTCTCCTTCCGTAAATTTTTCCTCTAGCTTAAGCATTCCAAGAGCCTTCAATTAAGTCTTTCATGAGATTGTTTCAAGTATTTTCACCAATTTAGTGGTCTCCCTCTGAGTTTGCTCATTTGTCAATGTCTTTCCTAAGGTGTTTGGCCTCAAGCTGGACACAATACTCCAGGGGTGGTCTGTCCAGTACAGAGTAAAACAAGATAATTATGAAAATGGATAATCACCCTCTTTGTCAAGGATATTTAGCTTCCATTAGTATAATCTAAAATTGCCTTTTTCCCCACAAAAGTCATACATACTCTGTTGCTTCTTGATGGCTTGAAGTTGAACTTGGCTTAGTAAGGGCAATGTCAGTGGAGTGTAAGTTGTGGTAGGTTCTAAAAGCTAGAATAACTTAAAATGCAGGCCCAGTGACATTGTGTCTGCTATAGGAAAATGACACAAAACAGACTTAGAACCATACTTTTAACAATAATAACACAACTTTAAAACTTAGAAAGCACACAGTGGGACATGTACTAGATTTGGAGTTAGAGAAACAAATTCCAGCTCTGCTATTTATTACCTTTGTGACCTTGATCAAGTTACTCAACCTTGCTGGTCAACATATCTTTATCTGTAAAGTAAGAGTTGAACTAGATACAGGTAGCTTCCAGATTTAAATTTATGATCCTGTGATCCTATGATTTTATTTGAGTCTCAACTCATCCCAGGAAGGTGACAGTTATAGATATTATTAGCCTCTTTTTTACAGATGAGGAAACTGAGACTGAGAGATTGCCATTTGTCTGTGATCACATAGTTAGTAAGCTTTAGAGGAGGGATTTGAACCAAGGTCTTTCTGACTCCAAGTCTAGCAATCTATGCACTCTACCTTTCTGCCAAGCTACACACAAAGAAGTTCATCACTAAACTGGACACCAGATGGAAAGAACTTTTGGCTATCATAACCCATAAAAAGAGGAAAAAAAAGCAAAATGAACTTCAGTCCTGCCTGGCATCCTTTTCCATCCACAGTGAGAATGATGGTGGGGAAAGGGACAGAGAGTTCTAAGGAGCCTGCAACTTTTAGAAAGTACATAAAGAAACAAAAATTTAATTGTCGGTACTCTGCCTGATTTTTGTCCAACAAATCAACAAGGTGATAATATTGAAAGAACTAAACCACTTTAAGAAAACAAGAACACATAAAAGAAGTTGTACCTAAAAGGAAGGTTGCCTTTACTACTTCTCCTGTAAGGGCAAACGTTTAAAAAAAAGGAAAAAAAATAGAAAAATGGTAGAGAATAATAGCTAACATTTATATAGTGCCTACTACATGCCAGACACTCTACTAAGTATTTTACGTGTATTATCTCACTTAATCCTCAGAAAAACCCTGGGACATAGGTGTTATAATTATCCCCATTTTGCAGATGAGAAAACTGAGACAAACAGGTTAAGTGACTTCTCCAGGGTAACATACCTAATAAATGTCTGAGGATGGATTTGAAGAACCAAGTCTCTCCACTGCACCACCTAGTTCCCTGTAGATCTACAACTGCAAAAAAGGTCATGTAGTCCAAACCTCACATTTTACAGATGAGGAGACTTAAAGTCAACTGCTTCAGGCAATCTCAATTCTTTCTTTTTTTTTTTTAATGGAAAATCCTCCCCTGATGGGGCAGAACTGAAAGAGGTGACTGAAGAAAATCATACCTGAAAGGAAGAGTTGGAAATATGGCTTACCACCCACGGGATGGGGCAACCCAACAAATAGCTAGTTCTGCTCACCAAATCTTTATCTTCTAACCCTCACACTGCTAGAATCACATAAACACTCTTTTAGAAAGTGCTAGATCTCAAGAGAGTAAAAATATTTGGTTATAGGCATTAGCAATTATTTTAGAATCAGATGTTAAATAATTTGCCCAAGGTCACAAAGTAATGATTGGTAGAGTGAACATTCAAACTCAGGTCCTACGTTTCTTTACATTACAACACCGCTGGAGAGTTTCATTTTGTTCTTAAAAGCAACAAAATATTATTTAAAGGAGCATGATCATCTGGTCTTGTAGTGCTTTTGACGTGTACAATTAAACAGACCAATGTGAACACCATTGTAGCTTATGAACCAATATCCATTGTAGAGAATAAAGGAATAAAGAGATTCTGTGAAAACTTGTTTGAGACTCACCAATGGTCCTTTCCCATTCTTATGGAAAGTAGCAGAATGGAAATTTTCGCATAGTGAGGGCAGAATTGTAAGAGCTCCAAGCAGTATTCCGCTGTCTCAAAATGGGAGAGAACAGGACTGTGAAGCTTCGGGGAGCCCCTGCCATAATCGCCAAGACCAGGCAACTTCCTATGTGGTACTACGAGGAAAGAGAACGGAGGGCAGAGGATAGAGCTATGACTAAAATATCAGGGCTTCATGATTCAGGGATGAAGAGGAATATAAGCTAGATAGAGGGATGCAGAATGTGTATATACATATATATGTATACACATACCTATCATATCTATCACTCTTCATATATATAACATTGCATATATATATAAAACACTCTGCATAGATAGATAGATAGATAGATAGATAGATAGATAGATAGATAAATAGATAACAGTGCTATATAGAACCCTGAGAATTCTACACTTCCGTCCTCGATCTCTACCCCAACCTTCTCATTCTGTTTCTAGCGAGGGAAGGAGTTGCTTTACCTGTCGTTGAGTCTGTTTACTTTCTTTTTTGCCACCTTCTGTGAGGTTGTTCCTCTTAGATTGTGGGGGCAGTTATTAATGTATTGATTTGTGTGTGTGTCTTTGGGGTAAAAACCAAAAGGAAAGGAGAGGCTATATGGGTGGTGTGACGTATTCAGCGAGAGAAGAGGGTAGATACTTATTTTTCATGACTGAGTCTGGGGGAGTACTTTTTTATTCACTGAAACATCAATGTCTCCTGTATCAGGATGATATTTGTCTCTCCCAAATAGTTTGTCAAGAATGTTATTTCTTCAAACTTTAATTAGGATCCAGTCATCCTCCTAGATGTCTTTAACGTCTTCACAAGTACTCTCAGGATGGGCTGTGGCAACACAGTTGAAGATGATGAAAATGTGGTTTTCTGTCCCGTGTGCAGATCACTGATGTTGATAAACTTTTGATTAATGGGCTGTACAAGTCAGCAAGCTTTAGGGGTTGGAGGATATCCTTCCCTGAGTCCTTGCTCTCCAAAATGGTGGCTCAGGATGGCAAGGTGAGCAGTTGGTTACGTTTTGCACCGAGGAGGTGAGACAGCTGTAAAAGGCTGAGGATCGGCAGTTGGTCTGAGTGGGCAAAGGAGACCAGAGTTCTCCCCGTTGGTGATGCTCACGCGGTCCCCAGTGATGCATACCGCGGAGGATTAGCTGTGTGCGCCATCTCCTAAGTAACTGCGGTCAAAAAAAAGCTGCCCGCACTTCACTATCTGCTTCTCCGACTTGATGCCCAACACACCAACTGAACCTCACCTGGATCTCATCTACTGGCTTGGTCTGGAGAAAGATGCCTCCCCAGTTCCACTCCTCGCTTTCCCACTCTATCCCCCCAATGCACACTTAGCTGTCTAGAGAAGTGGTGTGTGTGTAGGGGATAGTCAGTGCTGATGCCGGTGCTTATGCCAAAATGTGGGTACAAGCAAGGGCTCTTGCTTCATTCAGTCGAACTGGAATTTCTTAATTGATCAAGAGTAGCTGTTGGTTCTGCAAAGGTCCAGGGCATGTCCTGAGAAGTTGATGATATCCTAGCCCAAATCGAGTCTTCAGAAGAGGTCTTTCATGGGCGTCTTGCTGGGTGGAGCCCAGCAAGAAATTGAAAATGATGGCCTTCAGGAAGAACCTGGGGGAAAGGACATGCCTGGTAGCTCTTGGCTGAGGCCATCAGGGCCACCCCACTCCAAGCCCATGGGCTTTGTGGATGCGCCTGCTCTTGTCCAGCATCCCTGTGTAGGGAGAGGGACCGCGGAGAACCCCAGGAACTGCAGGACGTCCGTGTAGGCAGATCATGTAGGCCAAGCATTTTCATGAATTGGACTGTCAGCCATGAGAAAGGGAGCAGCCGCGAGCCACGCACGTTGAAGGGCCGGTACAGTCAATGGAGCGTCTGATCGAGGAGCTGTTGCTGCCAACTTGCGGAACCTTCTTCCATCCTGCTGTCAGAAGGCTCCCCGGGGGCACACACGTGCTCTTTGAGATGGGTGCCTAGCACAGTGACGGCATATTTCTGGTTAGATAAGTTTTCAAAGCTGTAGGGAAACATTCCCATCATGAAGGACATAAAAGAGATGTTCTTGATTCATAGTTTATACCTCTCCCAAGGTAGAAAAATAACACATTAATCAGGAACCTGTCCCCCCACCACCCGATCCAAAAGATATCTAAATATATCTGAGCTTTTAGTAGTTCCCAATTGGAAAAGGGTTGGAGTTGGGTCTCCTAGGTCAGTTGCTTCAGGCACTTTCAGTCCTTTTGTTTAAGGAAATCCCTACCCCAAGGGGATGGAGCTCAAGGAGGTGAAAGTTACACTATACATGTGAAGGTTGGGGCTCACCAACAGAATAGCCAGTTCTGATCACCAAGTTTTTATTTTCTACCCCACACAATGCTAAAATTGTATATATTAGAAGTGTTAAATCTTAAGAGACTGGAAATAGCTCACTACAAGTATAGAAGTCATTTTTAGACTCAGCTATATGTAGTCAGATGATTGACTCCTTAAAGTCTAGGTTGAAATTTATACCTAATTAAAAGAAAGAATAAGGCTAAGAAATAGATTACCTACACTGTCATTATAGTACTACACTTAAGCCTGTTTAAACAAGTTATCAATTTTGAAAAACAAACAAATCCAGTACTGGATCTAACCATTTATACTGGAAACATAAAGTGGATTAAAAATTAGTATGTCAGACTATAATATAAAGATGTTCAGTGATAATCCCATGCATGGTAACTTCACCCTGCTTGGTAATCAGCCAAGCACATACACCAAATATAACCAGTGCTACTCTGGTACTTTTTTGTGGCATGGAGGTGACTCTGGGCTCTCAAAGGCTATTACAAGCATACTATAAACTCTGGCAATTACCATTCTAGAAAGGCTTTGAGTATGAGCTTAGTAACAGACCAAGTCTACTTTCTGAGAACCAACCTAGCTAATTATGGAGGATCACTTGTAGAAAGACCACCAGATGATGATTTCTTTTTGGTCATGGCAACCTATGAAATAAAAATAAGGGTCCTCAGAACTTCCTTACGTTTATTCATTGATATTGGCACCATCAGTGGATTGTGCTAATCGAAGGGAGTGGGGATAGAAGTGGGTGGTGTTAAGAATCTCAGATTTTGTACAGGGACAAAAATGTTTATTTAAATATTGAGATTCTAAATGAGATAATCTTTTCCACTTATCAGTGAGTGGACATGACTAGAGGAGCTGAATCTTATTAATCTTGACAGTCTTGGTACTAATGAAATCAAAAGACAAGACGTTGTAGTCAAATGGAAGGATGGCTTATGGATACTTCTTGGAGAGGCAAAGGAAAAAGCTAGCAGAGTTTTATCACAATCTTAGAGGCACAAGAAATGTCATTTCCTGGGTTATTTGTTCACATATTGCAGTACCAATGATAAGTATATACAAAAAAGTCATGAGAATAATTACAACTAATGCATCACCATCAAATGCTGAGGATAAAATGGTAGAGAAATTCTACAGAGAACTTAATAAGACTTCAAAATCAACATACATTCTGATAGTTCTTGACTTCAATACAATGGTGAGAAAAGATGAGAATGGGGAGAAATATATGGGAAAGCATGTTTCAAGAAGATGGCATGAGAGAGGTCAAAGTCTTGTAGATTACATCATGGAAACTTTTTTTTGGAAAAAGAATTGGTAGATATGCATGGTGAGCACCAAATTAATCACCATTAAAAATGAAATAGATCCTATTTGAACAGTTAAGAAAAGACTTGTTATTGACGTAGGAACGATCCCTAAGTTAGCTGTCTGTGCTCAGTCAGACCATCAACTTGAGTTAAGATCAGAATCAGTAATGACAAAAGGAGGAAAAAAAATATATACAGAATGTAAATGAAATTACTTAACCTTGAATTTTTAATTGAACATTTGAAAGTACAAAATGGGAACTGGACAACAGTTGACATTAACCCTGACTATAATAATTTCAGCTACAGTTTACCAAATGTAAATAAATTGTCACAACAAGGAAACCAAAAGAGCTCAAAGAAAGCATCTCAGTCAGCAAACATCTGAATTACTTGCCAAACACAGAGATGGCTGCCAAAGACAACACCAATTTAGAACATAAACCCATTTGTAAAATCTCAAGATGATGGATGATGGATGATTATCAGCAGTTTCATCTCATAAAGTAGAGAGAATCAGTGGAGGGTAAAACTAGTTTTAATTAAGCATGGCAAGAGATCCAACTAAGCAAAATCCTCTCAAAAGCATTCAAGGATAAAAAAAGGAAGGAGAATTGTAAACAGAAGAAAAATAGAAAAGATTTGCAAAAATAAAACAACCTTAAATTATTTTCTTTATCAAGTATAATGAGACTACCATATGTGGACCATAATGTTACAGTTCCAGATGTGCTTATAGAGAAGGCAGAAATGGTACTGAAGAGGATAAAGACTGGAAGATCAGCTAGATTGGACCAAGTGTATAGAGAGATCTATGCTGAAGGTGATAGAATTCTGAGGGTGCTAAGAGATCATTTTACAAGGTATTTGAAGACAAGAATACCAAAAGAGTGAAAAAAAAATTGAGACCTCATTGATACTGAAGAACACGACCAAAAGAACCTTAATATCTATTGACCTATAGGCTTCCTCCTACCTATATAAAATATTTAAGAGTAATTGGTATATGAATAGTAGACACATAATTTGGGAAAATTAAGAATCACCTTCAACAATCCCAAGCTACTGCTTCCCATCAGACTTTTTAAAAATGACTCAACAATCTGTTGTGAATGTTATATGGCTCAGAACCATAGGATATCATGGTTTTGAAAGGACAGAAAGGTTCAAATAAAAAGGACAATGGAAAAGATCTATAGTGAGAATAAGTAGGCTGCAGCATTTACTCAGGATGATTTGTTTGCAAGAAGTGTTTTAAAAGACAACATTGAGCATATGTATGATCAGAAAAATGAAGTGAACTATGTATTGAGAATGAGAGATACCTTATGGATCAAGTACTACATGGGTCTCCAGTGGGTTGAAGAGCTCCTCTGTGGAGGCTTCATGGAAAGTCATAGGTAAAAATTATGCAGTATGAGATCATACTCTGAGTTGGTACAGATAATCACACACTAATGAAATTGTAGTTCCATCATAGTATCAAAGTAAGATACTTGGTTTTCGTTTGTTTTTGCCATCTACACCACATTGTTGATGCACATTGGGCTTGTAGTCAGCTAAGACCCCTGGATGTTTCCCCCATGTCCAGTCATGTATGTAGGCAGTGGATTTTTAAAAATTAAAGTATATTTATCCTTGTTAAATAAAATCTCATTAGATTTGGCTTATTGTTCCAGTTGATTGTGGACCTTTTTTTAATCTTGACTTTTTCCCAGTATATTAGCTCTCCTTTCTAAGTTCAAACCACCTGCATATTTGATGTGTGTCATTTGCTTTCAGTCCAGTGATTTACTGCCCCCCAAATGTTTGTGACAATTGGGCTAAATATAGAACTGCTATGGAGATCCTCTTGGGTTGACATCTCTCTTCACTAATCAACATACTTTCTGGGTATTCACCTAAATGCATTTTTATTCAGCCCAGCTCTTTCCATCTTGTTCACACTGATGTCATGGGAAACTTTGCCAAATTACTTCATGAAATCCATAATACTATTTGTTATAGGCACCTAGGTGGCACAGTGGAGAGAACTCTGGGCCTGCAGTCAGGAATAATTGAGTTCAAATCCAACTTCAGATATTTGCTAACTGTGTGACCCTTGGCAAGTCACTTAATTTCCATCTGCCTCAGTTTTCTCAAATGTAAAATGAGGATAATACCTCATAGTGTTGTTGTGAGGATCATTTGAGATATTTGTAAAGTGGTTAGCATAATTTCTGGCACATAGCAGGCACTTAATACTTATTTCCTTTTCTCTCCTTGCTCTTCTTAAATGATAGAGGCCATATATAGTTCTTTAATTCAAAGATCATGGACCAACAACTACTTTATAATACATATTTTACTAACATGAAATGTACATCCAGTAAAATGACTTTACCATGTTGGCATCTGACAATCTAGAATGGTTGTTCATAAACATTTTTTTTCCAGTTTGGACCACATTAATGGAACAAAAGTCTTCTCATGGCAACCATCCTAACCTCAGGTATTGATTGGTATGACTGACCCAACATAACATATAAAAGGGAGTTATAGAAAATAAAGTTTATTTAGGTTGTAAGAATACAGTTGTAAAACACAGGGCAAAGATACATGTTGGTAGGTCTGGTTCTGTTAAGTTCAGGTGAATTGAGCACCAAGACCTTCCCTTATCTCCTTTTTTCCTTGTGGTGATGATGCTCAAGGGGCAGTGAATGCAACCAGCACTGAGAAGGTGGGAATCTGCCTTGGCCAGGGATTTTTAAGGCATCATGAGACTACAGACCATATCACAAATGAAGTTCCATTATTCATGAAACCTTCCATTATTCATGAAACAAATATTTATGTTCTACTGTTTATCTGAGTTGGGGTTATGGTCCATCAGCATCCCCCAGTTCCTAGAGGCCTGCAATCCTATGTGTTCTAAAACCTAGGAACTTCCCCCTCAAAATCCTTCCTGTTTTCTTGGGCTTGCTCCCCTCCTTGTAATCTGTATGGGCCTGGCCATAGATTACTCCAAGACCCTGCAAACTAATTACCTTTGTGCTGGGACTTTCTCATTCCATAAAGATTCCCTTTCATCAGTCAAAGGAGGGAGAACGGGTGGTTCTGCTACTGTTGAAACACCAGTTAGATGTCTTTTTCTTTTAAAAATATGCCTTAGTACTTTTTCTAGTATTAAAGAATTTGTGATTTCATCAGTGTGGATGCTCGCTCCATAAATGACGACCTGAATTAATTTGATGCCTTTGTCTATGGTCTTCATCAGTTTCTGTGACCAAAAATGTCATTTCCTGGTGGTCAGACTACTGGGCATCAGTTTTTTCCCGTGTACAGCAGACACAGAATCCACTAGGTGTCCTATAAGGTTCTCTAACTTAGTAGCAACTGTCAGAGTTTGAGATCTCCTGGTTTAACCTATAAAAACCTGGAAGAGGGGTTATCAGGCCCATAGCATAATCAAGGATCCAAGTAGAGCTTTAGTAGAGGATTAACCTAATAGCTAGCATTTATTTATATCTTATCATGAGCCAGGCATTTTGCTAAGCTCTTTAAAATGTTATCACATTTAATACAATTTGGGAGGTAAGTGCTACTATTATCCCTATTTTACAGGTGAGGAAACTGAGGGAGACAGAGGTTAAATGACTTGCTCAAGGTCACATAGCTGGTTTTTATCAGAGGCTGAATTTGAACTCAGTTCTTCCTGACTCCAGGTCTATTAACTCATAAGTAAATCATTAACTACTTCAGACCAGAAATAGAAACATACATTTTCTCATTTAATCAACATTGATAATACCAGTGATCAGTTTGAAGAGCACACTGGAGCGATAAGTAAGTTCAAGAACCATATTTTGAAAACTATTGACATGGATTATCCAAAGTCCTAGCTTAAGTTTGCCATATTGTTTCATAAACTGCAAGTAATTAGCAATTATGGAATTTGGAGTGGATGATTGGAGTGAATGTACGGTGGTGGGGCACCTAGACTTTAGGCTACATAACACCACCACCACCACCACCACCACCAAAAATTACCATTTATATGGCTCGTTAAGGTTATTATCCTCATTTTCCAGGTATAGAAACTGAGGCTTAGGCTAAGTATTCTGTTCTGTAAGTATTCTAATAGGGTTAGAGTATAGGTATTCTTGACTTGCATTTATGCATAATATGCAGCACCCCCACCAACTAATTGCCTGAACTGGAGGGAGAAAATGTAAAATCTCAGTTTAGAATTTTTTGTGGGGTTTGGGATTGAGTGGGAGCTTAGACTAGGAGACATGGGATCTAAAAATGATAGAACTATGATCTACAAATATATACAGACTAGAGTTGGTCATATCAAATACTCAAGAGTAGAACCCAGGTAAGGGCCAAACCTGTTAGTTTCTGGATGAAATTGAGAAAGGTAAATAAATTGGGAATTTGGAATGGCATTCTTACCCAAATAAAGTGTGTGTGTGTGTGTGTGTGTGTGTGACACACACACACACATATATACACACAGAGAGGGATATACATATATATATTTTCCATGCATACACATACACACACACCTAATAGAAAATTCCAATCATCTCAATATTCAACCAGCAAAAGACTAACATTTTAGTTACTATAAAGCAAGAAAGAAAATAAAATCTAGGATATGATACAGATGCAGTCAATTTTATTTTATACTAATAAAAAAAAGAAAAAAAAATGCCTCTTAACTTCATCTCTGGTTCACATACTGTCCCCTGGGAGAGAGCTTTCATGTGTGTGCAAGCAACTGGTGAGGCAGAAAGGGCAGAACAGAAGCAGAAATTCTACACAAGGAGTCTTAGAGGAAGGGTCAGGTTTCTCCTTCAGTTAATCAATGTTGGATCGCAAGAAGCGATAGAGAACCTGGAGAAAGAAGGCCAGTGCGCTAGTCGACCTATGACATCTCCTGGACACCTCATTAAAAAGAATCAGCTTTTGGTACTTAGTGTTTTCCCAGAGGTGGACCTGAAATTATTTCCTTCCTCTTAAATTCACATAAGCTGTTTAGGAGTCCCCAAACATCCTGAAATTTATTTTATAGGTTCCAGATAGAACAGCAACAATTTTAAGACAGTATTGCCTCTGTTAACAAGATATTTGTCTGCATAGTACTTGAACATTTTAAATGCTTGGAAACACTTGTGTTTTTTACTCTAGTGTTTTGCATAATTTGACATCAGGTAGCCACAGCCATTATATGATTGATCAATTCATTGTCACCAAAGGTTAAAGGACTATATATAGTATAGTGTAAAATGTATGTGCATCATCAACATCACCACTGCCATGACTGATAAGTATCTCAAGTAGGAGTGAGGATCTATCACCAACTCAAAAGATTAGAAGCACTGGGTTTAGTTACCACTGTCATGGTACTATCCAGGTGATCTTTGACATTCCTCTTTTCTCTGTTCCCTTTATTGCTTTTTCCCCCTCTTCTCCCTAATAAGTGAGGATGTTTCTTTCTTTTTTTCCCTAAATTATTTATTTTTAGTTTTCAACATTCACTTTTACAAAAGTTTGAGGTCTAAATTTACTCCCCTTCCTCACCTCCCTCCTCCCCAAGATAGTGTACAATCTATTGTAGGCTATACTTACACAATCATATTAAACATCTTCCTACATCAGTCATGTTGTAAAGAAGAATTAGAACCAAAGGGCAAAACTATGAGAAAGAAAAAAACAGCAAAAAAGATAAAATAGTATGCTCCGATCTTCATTTAGACTCCATAGTTCTTTCTCTGGATGTGAATAGCATTTTCCATAGGGAGTCTTTTGGAATTGTCTTAGATCCTTGCATTGCTGAGAAGAGCTAAGTATATCAAAGCTGGTCATCACACAGTGTTGCTGTTATTGTGTACAGTGTTCTCCAGGTTCTGCTCACTTCACTCAGCATCAGTTCATGTTAGTCTTTCCATGTTTTTCTGAAATTGGTCTGCTCATCCTTTCTTTCTTTTTTTAATATTTATTTGTTTTTAGTTTTCAACATTTACCTCCGTAAGACCGTGAGTTTCAAATTTTCTCAACCTCTGTCCCTTCCCCCCACCCCTACAGCATGCAATCTGATATAGGCTCTACATATACATTGATATTAAAAATGTTTTCACATTGGTCATGTGGTAAAGAAAAATTAGAACCAATGGAGGAACCACCAGTCTGCCTGCTCATCATTTCTTATGGAGCAATAATATTCCATTGCATTCATATACCAAAACTTACTGAGCCATTCCCCAATTGATGGATATCCCCTCAATTTCCAATTCTTGGCCACCACAAAAAGAGCTGCTATAAATATTTTTGTACATATGGGTCCTTTTACCATTTTTATGATCTCTTTGGAATACAGACCTAGAAGTGGTATTTTTGGGTCAAAGGGTATGCACAGTTTTATAGCCCTTTGAGTATAGTTCCAAACTGCTCTCCAGAATGGTTGAATCAGTTCAGAACTTGACCAACAATGCATTAGTGTTCTAATTTTACCATATCTTCTCCAACATTCATCGTTTTGTTGTTTTGTCATGTTAGCCAATCTGATAGGTGTGATGTGGTACCTCAGAGTTGCCTTGATTTGCATTTCTCTAATCAATAGTGATTTAGCTACTCATCATTTCTTATGGAACGATGGTATTCCATTACATTCATATACCACAACTTGTTCAGCCAATCCTCAATTGATGTACATCCCCTCAATTTCCAGTTCTTGGCCACCACAAAAAGAGATGCTGTAAATATTTTTGTACATGTGGGTCCTTTTCCCTTTTTATGATCTCTTTGTGATACAGACCTAGAAGTATTGCTGGATCAAAGGGTATGCACAGTTTTATAACCCTTTGAGCATAGTTTCAAATTGCTCTCCAGAATGGTTGGAGAGGATGTTTCTTTCAAGCACTATGCTCAGTTCTCTTCTTTTCACTCTATCCTATGGCAATATCATTTATTTCTCTCCCCACCCCACCCCTTACCCTGCTCCTCCCCATCTCAATGATCATTTCTATATAAGATCCTAAATCTATATTTTCTGTTCCAACCTCATCCTCTAGTTTCTGTCCTACATTACTAAATAACAGCTGAACATTTCATCTGGATGTCTCACCAATCTTTTTTTTTTCATTTTAATTTATTTATTTTTAACTGTCAATATTCACTTCCACAAGATTTTGAGCTCCAAATTTTCTCCCCATCTCACCTCTCCTCCACCCCAAGATGACATGCATTCTGAATACCCCTTTCCCTAATCTGCCCTCCCTTTTATCTCCCCCCTTCTCTTATCCCCTTACCCCTTCTATTTTCCTGTGGGGCAGGATAGATTTCTATACCCCATTACCTGTATATCTTATTTCTCAGTTGTGTGTGAAAACAATTTTTAACATTTGTTTTTAAAACTTTGGATTCCAAATTTTCTCCCTCCCTCCCTCCCCACTCACCCTCATTGAGAAGGCAAGCAACTTGATACAGGTTATACGTGTGTAGTCATGCAAAACCCTTCCATAGTAGTCATGTTGTGAAAAACTAACTATATTTCCCTTCATCCTATTCCACTCCCTGTTTATTCTATTCTCTCTTTTGACCCTGTCCCTCCTCAGAAGTGTTTGCTTCTGATTATCCCCTCCCCCAATCTGCCCTCCCCTCTATCATACCCCTGCTCTCTTATCCCCTTCCCCCCCATTTTCCTGTAGGGTAAGATAGATTTCCATACCCAATTGAGTGTGTATATTATTCCTTCCTTAAACCAAATCGTATGAGAATAAGATTCACTCATTCCCTCTCACCTTCCCCCACTTCCTCTCCAGTGTAAAAGCCTTTTTTGTCTGTTTTATGTGAGATAATTTACCCCATTCTACCTCTCCCTTTTTCTTTCTCCCAATATAATCCTCTCTCACCCCTTAGTTTTATTCTCCAGATATCACTGTTTCATCTTCAACTCACCCTGTGCCCTCTATCTATCTATCTATCTATCTATCTATCTATATACATACATATAATTTTTCCCTCTACCCTAATACTGACAAAGGTCTCATGTGTTACAAATATTATCTTTCCATGCAGGAATGTAAACAGTTCAACCTTAATAAGTCTCTTATGATTTCTCTTTCCTGTCTACCTTGTCATGTTTCACTTGAGTCTTATATTTGAAAGTCAAATTTTCTATTCAGCTCTGGTCTTTTCATCAAGAATGTTTGAAAGTCTTCTATTTCACTGAATATCCATTTTTTCCGCTGAAGGATTATGCTCAGTTTTGCTGGGTAGGTGATTCTTGGTTATAATCCTATCTCCTTTGCCCTCTGGAATATTATATTCCATGCTCTGTGGTCTTTCAATGTGGAAGTTGGAATTTGGAATCTGGAATTTGGCTGCAATATTCCTAGGAGTTTTCTTTGGGGATCTCTTTCAGGAGGTGATCTGTGTATTCTTTCCATTTCTATTTTGCCCTCTGGTTCTAAAATATCAGAACAGTTTTCCTTGATAATTTCTTGAAAGATGATGTCTAGGCTCTTCTTTTGATCATGGCTTTGAGATAGTCCAATAATTTTTAAATTCTCTCTCGGATCTATTTTCCAGGTCAGTTGTTTTTCCAATGAAATATTTCACATTGTAAAACAAAAACCAGAAGAATGAAAAAATAGAAGACAATGTCTTGATTTCTCATAAAGTCACTAGCTTCCAATTATTCCATTCTAATTTTTAAAGAAGTATTTTCTTTTGTATTTTAGAATTTCTGTTTGGTGTAGGAAATAATTTCCTGTCTGATATATATTATACATTGTGTTCTTTTCTAATCTCTTTGTGAAAGCCCCATGCAAGAGTCATAATCTAAACTAGGGGTTTGGAGGCCACGTGTGGTCTCGAGGCTGCAGGTTCCCCATCTGATCTAACCTTTAAATAATGATTATACAATTATAGATTTAGGGCTACAAGACATCTTAGAGGTCATCAAATCCACCTTCTTCATTTTACAGATCAGGAAACTGAGTCAGAGAAGTTAAGTGACTTGCCCAGGATCACACAGTATTTAAAGTATACTTGAACCAGGTCTTTCTCACCCCAAGTTCAATAACTTATCTATTATATACCAACCTGTTTATAGCTTTGTCTTGGTGCACCAGGGTGGGAGATTTTATCAACTGAAAGTGTTAAGAAAATAGAATCTAGGGGCAGCTAGGTGGCGCAGTGGATAGAGCATCACCCCTGGATTCAGGAGGACCTGAGTTCAAATCTAGCCTCAGACACATAACACTTCCTAGCTGTGTGATCCTGGGCAAGTCACTTAACCCCATTGCCTAGCAAAAAAAAAAAAAAAAAGAAAATAGAATCTAACTCCCTTTCACTAGAGGCCAGACTTTTCATGACTGAATCTAGTTCAGACCATGTTGAAGGATCCAGAGCAGAAGAGCGTTTTAGTGGAGAAGAGTAAGGATGCAATGCCTCAGCCCCTGGGTCCAAATGAAATAGTTCCTATTTACATAAATATGAGACAAGATTGATGTTCTCAGAGCACTTGCAATTTCTATGGGCAGACAAGTCTAACATAAATGGAAAAAAATTGAGAACAAACTGGACTATATATAATTAGCTGGTAAATTTTATGGTGAAATTTATGCTGTTAGTACGTTTTGTAACAGATGAAAACTGTCATAAGAATTTATAATAAAGAGAGGTAAATTTGGCCTAGAGCACTCAGAGATGTCATTATAGAGAAAGTAAAAATTAAGCTAGATCTTGAAAGATAAATATGATTTAAGTATGTAGAAAACAGTAGGATGAGAACATCCCAGTTGGGAGGAAGCAATAGAGAAAGGCATGAAGATGAAAACAAACATTCAGAGGAAAAGAAGATGAACTTTACTAGAGCAGAGGGTTTGTTTTGAGATACAATAGGAATTTATAATAGATAAGGATGGCCCAAATCAGACCATGTTTTACATTCAATCCTACCATTCATTTTAACCATCTTCTTGCTCTGTGAATCATAAATCAAAACTATCACTTTCAGGAAAGGACACATTCCCTATGTCTTCCCTCATCATCCTGTGACTTCCCAAACCAAAATCCCAATCCTTGGTGTTGTTTCCCCCTATTAGAATTGAAGCTCTAAGACGTCAGAGACTAACCATATTCCCCGCACTTAGCATAGTTCTTAGCATATAAAAAGCACTTAATAAACGCTTTTTTTGTTGTTGTTGTTCATTCACTCATACATGTAGTGTAACAGAGGAAAGCCTTTAGATGTTCAGAAAATGTGTAGCTGTTATCAAGATAGAATGTGATTGGAAGATAAAACTTTAGTTTCTAGGATTACACTAAAGAGTATAATTACACTTAAAATTATCATTCACCATTCAATGCTCAAATGTGGATTAATACATGGATTAATAGTGTGTGCTAAATTGAAACCTTAAAGCATGCTGGAAAATAGCTTTTATTCCAGGCTATGAGTGACAATGGGTTGAGAACATGGATCTTAGAATCTGGACTGGGAGGACTGGGAAATGCTGGAATAAAGGGTAAATGTCAGAATCAGTGGGCAGCCAGCCTAAGGGGGAAATAGGTGTCATTGTTTCCTCAACTGCAAAATGAGAATGAGAATGATAATAATGACAGTAATAACAATAATAATACCTACCTTGAAGGGTTCTTGTGAGGATCAGATAAGAAATTCAGATAAAAAAATCACTTAGTATATAGTAGGTGCAGTATAAATTCCTATTCTCTTTCTCTTCCCTGTTGTAGAGTTATGGTCCTCGAACTATCTTTGTAGTCTAAAATGAAGAAAATTTGTGTACCAAAGGACAGAGATCATTAGAGATTGAGCATATATGAATTTGCAACCATCCAGGGCAGGCAGCATGTTGGATAGTAGGAAGGAAGACAGATACAGAGTATGTACTATGACAGATAATCAAACGTCTAAGATAGTAGTCAGGTACCCTGAAAGTCACAAGAGCTGAACTTTCTGAATTTTCCCAGGGTGCTTCCTATGAATTTCTTCATTATTTGTTTTACAAACTACTTTGCTTTACACTTATTCATTTCTATATCATTTCTGTTATCATAGAATATGAGCTCGTAGAGGGCAGAAACTCTCATTTCTTTCACTTAGCTATCTTCAGAACCTACAACAGTCTCTGGGACATAATAGATATTTAGAAAGTATTTAATGAACTGCATTGAATTGCCTTCTAAACTTGCTTCTCTTTCTAACTTCACTAAATTCTGTTGGTGGCAACGGTGTCGTTCTGTCTCCTGTATTCATGAAGCTGAGGTTGTTTTTGACTCTTCCCTCTCCTTTGATACTCATATCTAATCTGATCCTGCTGAGTGCCTGTCAGGAATATTTTCTATCTATTCCCTCTTTTCTATTCTCACTGTCACCTTTGAATATTGGTTCTCATTACCACTGTCCTAGACTTTAGCAACGGCCACTTTATAAAGTTTTTCTCTTTTTCCTCTCTATTCTCTAACTCCCACTCTTCATAGCTCTGCTAGAATAGTATTTAGAGTACTAGTCTATTAGTGATTTTGCTGGGTCAAGGGGCATGTTAGTTAGTAGGTTAGTAACTCTGGAGACATTGTCCCAAATTGCTTTCTAGAGAAACTGAATCAATCCCTAGCTCTAAGAACAATGCATTAATGTGCCTGTTTCTCCACTGTCTCTTCAATGTTTGTCATTTTCCATTTTTGTTATTTTTGCCAATCTGATGATAAACCTTAGTGTTTTAATTTGCATTTCTCATTTCTTATTGAGAATATTTATCTCATGTTAATTGTTGATAGGTTGAATTTCTTCCCTTGAGAACTGATTTTTCAGATACTTTGAGAATTTATCTATTGGGGGATGACTTTTATTCTTATATATTTATAAAAATTCCACATTGATAGATCTTAGACATCAGATCTTTATTGAATAAATTTGTTCCAAAGATTTTTCCCCAAGTTAATAATTTCTTTTCTAATTTTATTTGCATTGATATTACTTGTACAATAACTTTTAATTTTATTAATTTTGTAATAAATCCATGTGGTTCTATACAGCAACCATTTGGTATTTCAATTAGTACAGCACTGTATCTATAAATTAATTTAGGCAACATTGTTATTCTTATTATATTAGTATGACCCAAACACTAAAAATTAATTCCTCTCCACCTATCTTCCTTCGTTTCTGTAAAGATATAATTCTTGTATTCGATTTGGTAAATGGATATATGCTACAGTAATTTTTCAATGAAATTTCTTTTTCTATCACTGTGGGGTTTTGTTGGGTATAAATTATATATTTATAATGATTATGTGTATTAGTTAAATCTTTAGAGTTATCTAAATAAAATATATCATCTGAAAAAATAGAACATTTTATTTCCTTTTTGCCTATATTTATTTTCTTAATTTCCTTGTCTAGTCTTATTGATATACTCAATATTTCTAGAATTATACTAATATAATAGTAACAATAATAATGCACATCTTTGCCTTATTACTGATCTTACTAGAAAGGCCTCTAATATTTCTCCACGTTAGATAATGCTAGTTCTTGGTTACAAATAAATACTATTTATTTTAGGAAAGGTCCATTGATTTCCATGCTTTCCAGGATTTTCAACACCAAAAGGTATTATATTTTATCAAAAACTTTTTCTGCAACTATTAATATAATCACATACTTTCATTATTTTAATATAATAAATTATGCTTTTAGTTTCCATACTATTTAACCAATCCTGCATTCCTGGTTTGACTTTAATATGATCAGAGTGTAAAATCTTTTTAATATGTTGTGGTAGCCTCTTTGGAAATATTTTATTCAGTATTTTGTATCAGCATTCATTAAAGATATTGGTTTATATTTTTTATTATGATAACTACTCTCCCCTCATTTTAGGCATCAGGAGTGTATTTGTGTCATTGAAAGAGTTTGGTAGGATGTTATCTGTCACTATTTTTGGAAAATAATTATATAAGATTGGAGTACATTGTTCTTCGAACGTTTGATAGAATTTACTTGTAAATTTATCTGGTGCTGGGGTGGAGGGATAAGATAGAGAAGTTCTTTTATGACTTTTCCAATTTATTTTTCCTGAAATCAAGTTATTTAAATTTTCTGCTTCTTGTTCTAATAATGTTTAAAAATATTTTTATGAATATTCACCTATTTTGATTACATCATTCTTGCTGGTTTATAATTAGATGAAATGATTTCTAATAATTTATTTTGTTTTCTTTTCATTCATTATTTTCATTTTTAATATTGGCAGTTTGGTGCTTCTCTCTTATTTGTCATAATTACTATTATAATATTGACATAATAACAAAAACTACTCTATTATGTTAGTTTAAAAAAACAGTTCACAGTATTATTTATCATTTCCATGGAGAGTTTTGTTGGTATTTTCAATTTTGTTTCAGAGATTCTATTATTTTTAATTGTTTTTATTTATTTTAAAAATATTATAGTTGCATACCAAATTAATTTTTGTTGTTTTTGAAGAAAAGATTTGCAAGATGACTTTTCTCGAAGGACAACTTTAGCTGCATGCCAAAAGTTTAGATACTTTGTCTCATTGTTGTCATTTTCTCTAATGATTTTATCAGTTATTTCTATCATTTGTTCCTTAAACCACCAACTATTTAAGATTAAATTATTTAGTCCTCTTTTAAATTTTATTTCTTTTAATGCCCATTATTGGCTTAAATTTTACTGTTATGATCAGTGAAGGACATGTTTAATATTTTTATTTGTCTTCATTTGTTTTAGAGATTTTTATGCCCTAGCAAATGATCAATTTTTGTAAAGCTAGTGTATGCAGCTGATAAATATGTATGTTACTTTGAATTCCCTTTTGGAAATATCCAGAGATCTATCATATCTAACTCTATTTAAATTTTCTAAAATTATGTTCAGGTCTTTAATTTTGTTATTATTTATATTTTTGCTAGATTTGTCTAGTTCTAACAGAGACACATTGAGGTTCCCAACAGTGAGGGTTTTACTATCCATTTCTCTATGTAATTTGATTAATTTACTTCAAATACTTAGATGCTATTTGGTGCATATATAATAAGTATTTATGTTGTTGCATTATTTATGTTACCCTTAAGCATAGTGTAGTTTCCCTGGTTATCTCTTTTAAATTTTCAATTTCTACTGTTATCTGAGATCACAATTTCTATCTCTGCTTTTTAAAAATTTACCTGAGGCAAAATAAATTCTGTCCTAGTCAATTGATTTTATCTATATGTGAATCTTTATGTTTTCAGTGTATTATAAATGGTACATTGTTAGATTTTGCTTTCTAATTTATTCTGTTACTTTCCTCTACTTTGTGGACAGGTTCATTTCATTCACATTCCTATTGAATTTCCTTCTCCTTACATAGAAGATGGCAAAAGAAGTGAAGGAGGCAAACACCAGAAATTTTTAAGTGATATGGTCTGATCCTGCTCCTCTCTTCTCCTAGTACAGATTCCAATCATTAATTTTAACATTTTCTTTTTCTCCTTTTGTTGTCCCCTTTGTGATCCAGTTTCTGAATTTAAAGTTTGTTTTCTTTATGACTATTTCCTCTGACACTACTCTCTCTCTTAAACCCCCATTTTCCTTCCAATCTGATCCTCCTGTTGAATTTAATGTATTTCTATATCAAATAATTTGGATTTGTGTGTTCAGCCTGCCTTTGACAGGTTTAGATAAGAGTGAGGTTCATGAGATACCCTCTCCCACGACTCCTTCCTCCACAATAGTATACTCTTCTAGAATGCCAGAATTGTATGAAAATACCAAATTTCTCTTGCTTCTTTCTCATTTCTTTCTTAGTGTATTCCTTTTTCCCTCCTTCTTCTGTCATATCTTAGAGCCTGTAATACACAAGAAAACTATCTTCAAGCTCCTGTTTCTGTGTTTATTTCCTCAGTGACCATAGAAGATAGTGGGATTCTGAAGGGATACTTATCTCTTCACACCTCTTCTATTTCATTCTAATAAGAATATAAGTATTTTATCACCATTTACTCCCTTCTAACTCCTTGATTGCATTTTTTTTGCTATTTTTCTCTTGTCTCTTGAGTTTGATTCTCACAGATGCTGCATAACTTTTTCTAGCCTTTTCATCAGGAATACTTCAAAGTCCTTTATTCTCTTAAAGATCCATTTTTTTTACCCTATAGGATTATATTCAGTTTTTCAGAGTAAGATGATTTTGATTGTAAGCTTTTAAAATTTCCTTTTTGGACTATTAGATCCCAAGATTTTTCTTTTTATAGTTATTATAGCTTATGTGATCTTTGCCATGTTTTCTTCATATTTCAACCTTTTCTAGATTAGATTTTCTAAATTAGAACTTTGGGGCTTCTTTCAGCAAATGATCAGTGAATTTTTCTAGTTTCATGTTGGTCTCTGGTTCTAACAGGTCTGGACAGTTTTCTTTTATAGTTTCTTATAATGTGGTATATGGGCTTCTTGTCTGATAATTATTTTCTGGGAGGCCAATGACTTACAAATTATCTCTCCTTTGCCTGTTTTCCCATTAAGTTTTCTTTGATAATAGATACCTTACATTTTCTTCTTTTTTTCAATCTTTTGACTTTGTTCTAGTTTTTCATTGTTCTTTCCTTTTTTTGTCTCATGGGATCATTGAGTTTTATTTGATTCATTCTATTTTTATAAGGAGTCCAGTACACGGATCTCCACCTCACATTATAAGCTACTTATCTTTCTTCCATTTTTTTTTCAGAAGCCCTAATTGTACTTATAAATTTATTTATCACTTCTTCACTCATAGAGTAACAGTGACAAAGTCATTCTTTTCTCTGAAGCTTTTTTTGTACTTTCTATGGAGTCTCTCTTTTATTACTTATCTTATAGACTTCTAACCCATAATATTTCTTCATTGTGTTTGATGCTTTCTTCCGTTTACTTATATATCTAGCCTCAATTTTATGCTTGAGACTTTGTGTTAGGATCAAACTCTTACAGGTTCTTTATTCTTGTAAGGGTTGGGAAGGCCATTTTTGGTTCTGTTTCCCTTCTACTCTGGGTGCCACTGTTGCTAAAATTCTGACTTTTTAGTCTGAGAAGAGGTACTACCTTCTGCCTGACTTCCTGGCTTCTGAAATTGTCTATTGTTGGTCTAATATGCCTTTAGCCTTCTCTATCTCCTTTTTGCTCAACTCTCAACAAGAAGTTAGCTCTATCCCCTCTTGCAGCCCTGAGAAATCCCCACACAAGACTTCCGCTTCCGGGAGCCAAGACGGCGGAGTAAAAAGGCAGTCACTCTTACCCTCTCCTATCAACCTCTGAAAACCCAGAAAATATCACTCCAGAAAAAAACCCTGGAACAGCTGAACCAGAAGAAAGATGGGGTGTAGCAGTGCAGTAGCCCAGGTAGCTAGAGGGATTAACGGGAAAGGCCCTTCTTACCCTGGGGGACGGGGAGCAGTACGAAACAGGAGTCGCCCAGCCAGTGGAAAGACCCTCTTTAGCACACCAGGAGGAGATTCTGGTGCCTCGGCATTCTACAGCAAATGAGTCTCCCAGTGCCTCAGCAAAAATAAGGGAAGCAGCACTACAAAGGTCCCCAGGCGGATAAGCGCCCGGCAGCAGCATTCATCTGAAAGGAGCTGAAGAAAGCAACCTAGAGGTGACAAAAAGTTCCAGCCTTGTTGATTCCAGCCCAACACCAGGTAAGCTGTCAGAACTCTACAGCCTCCAACTGCCAATCAGGAGGAGATCCCGAAGCCCAGGTGGTCAAGCAAGCAAACACCATCAGCTGTACCTTTCAGTGCCTCAGTGAGGGTGGGGTAACTGGTGGAAGCTAGCTCAGAAAACCACCAGGTGCCTCCGCATTCTACAGCAAAGAAGTCTCCCAGTACCTCAACAGAAATAAGGGAGGCAGCACTGCAAGGGGCCCCAGGCAGATAAACACCTGACAGCACTTATCTAAAAGGAGCTAAACAAAGCTAAAGGAAAGGAAAAGCAGGCAACCTTGATTAACCTGAAAGTCTCAGCCTTGCTGATTCCAGCCCAACACCAGATAAGCTGCCGGAACCCTACAGCCTCCAATTGCCAACATAAGAGGCCCCAGCTCCCAAAGCCAGTGACCAAGACCTAGGCTCCCAATACAAGAAGCTTGGGTCAGTGTTCTCTGCTCCCCAGCAGGAGAGCTTAATCTCTGTAAAGGCCAGGGAATAAAGAAACACCATGAGTAAAAAGAAGCATACGAGAGATTCTTATTATGAGAAGAGTGACGATCAAGACAGAAATTCTGAAGAGGACAACACTGTCATCAAACCCACATCTGCAACATCAAAAGGGAATATGAACTGGTCTGAAGCCCAAAAAATCTTCTTAGAAGAACTCAAGAAGGATTTTAAAAGTCAAATGAGAGAGGTAGAGGAGTCCTTTAAAAGCACAATTGGCCAATTGGAAAAAAGTACACTGAAGAAAACAAGTCCCTAAAACACATAATTGGCCAATTGGAAAAAAAAGTACAATGAAGAAAATAAATACTTTAAAAATACAATTGACCAATTGGAGAAGAAAGTACAAAATCTAACAGAAGAAAACAATATGTTAAAAATTAGAATTGAACAAATAGAAACTAATGACTCTATGAGAGAGCAAGAATCAGTCAAACAGAAACAAAAAAATGAAGAAATAGATGAAAATGTAAAATACCTCATGAGTAAAACGTCTGACCTGGAAAATCAATCCAGGAGAGACAATTTAAAAATTATAGGCCTACCTGAAAGTCATGATGGAAAAAAGAACCTTGACAATATCCTTCAGGAAATCATAAAGGAAAACTGCCCTGAAGTCTTAGAACCTGAGGTAAAATAACTATAGAAAGAATCTATCGCTCCCTGCCTGAAAGAGATCCCAAATTGAAAATGCCAAGGAATATAATAGCTAAATTCCAAAATTACCAGATTAAAGAGAAATTACTGCAAGCAGCTAGAAAGAAACAATTTAAATATCATGGAACCACAGTCAGGATTACACAGGACCTTGCAGCCTCTACATTAGAAGACCATAGGGCATGGAACACGATATTCCCTAAGGCAAATGAGCTGGGAATGCAGCCAAGGATTAACTACCCAGTGAAAATGAGCATGATTTTTCAGGGAAGGAGATGGATATTCAATGAAATAGGGGACTTCCAAATGTTTCTGATAGAAAGACCAGAGCTCAACAAAAAATTTGATCTTCAAGTACAAGATTCAAGAGAGACATAAAAAGGTAAATGGGACAGAAAGATACAATATGTTGTTAATAAGGGCAAAATGTTTACATCCCTACAAGGGAAGATGACACTTGCAACTCTTGAGAACTGTATTGTTATTATACCATGTTAAAGGAGCATACATAAAGGGGGGTGGATATAAGTTGACTTTGATGTAATGATAAAAAAAATTTAATCAAGTGGGTTAAATGGATCCAAGTAAGTGGATTAGTCTGAGCTAAGAAAATGTACTGAGAAAGGAGGAGGCAAACAAGGGTAAATTACATTACAGGAAAAGACACAAAAACCTATTAGAGCAGAGGTAAAGAAGGGAGGTGAATGAGCATTGTTTGAACCTTATTCTCATCAGATTTGGCTCAAGAAGGGAATAACACAATCAGTTAGGTACAGAAATCTAACTTGCACTATAGGCAGTAGGAGGCAAAAGGGGAAAGAAAAGGGAGGGGAGATAGAAGGGCAGGAAGAAGCAATAAGGATAAAAGGGAAGAAAAGGGAAATGGATCATAGAAGGGAGGTAGGACCAAAGGAGGCGCTGGTCAAAAGCAAAACACTAGTGAGGGGGGGAAAGGAGAAAGGAGAAAGAAAAGCATAAACGGGGGGAAAAAGGATGGAGAAAAAGACACAGATAGTAATCATAACTATAAATGTGAATGGGATGAACTCTCCCATAAAAGAGAAGCATATAGCAGATTGGATTAAAAACCATAACCCTACAATATGTTGTTTACAGGAAACACATTAGAAAAAGAGTGACACATACAGGATAAAGGTAAAAGGCTGGAACAAAATATATTATGCTTCAGCTGAAGTAAAAAAAAGCAGGGGTAGCAATCCTGATCTCAGACAAAGCAAAAGCAAAAATAGATCTTATCAAAAGAGATAAAGAAGGAAGCTACATCCTGCTAAAAGACACCATAGACAATGAAGTAATATCATTACTAAATATATATGCACCAAATGGTATAGCATCCAGATTCTTAGAGGAGAAGTTCAGGGAGTTACAAGAAGAAATAGACAGCAAAACTATACTAGTGGGGACCTCAACCTCCCCCTCTCTGAACTAGATAAATCTAACTGCAAAATAAACAAGAAAGAAGTTAAGGAGGTGAATAGAACATGAGAAAAGTTAGGTATGATAGACCTGTGGAGAAAACTGAATTGGGATAGAAAGGAATATACTTTTTTCTCATCAGTACATGGCATGTACACAAAAATTGACCATGTACTAAGGCCTAAAAACCTCACAATCCAGTGCAGAAAGGCAGAAATAGTAAATGCATCCTTTTCAGATCATGATGCAATAAAAATTATATGTAATAAAATGCCATGGAAAGATAGACTAAAAAATAATTGGAAACTAAATAATCTCATCCTAAAAAATGATTGGGTCAAACAACAAATCATAGAAACAATCAATGATTTCATTCAAGAGTATGACAATAATGAGACAACATTCCAAAACTTATGGGATGCAGCAAAAGCAGCTCTTAGGGGAAGTTTTATATCTCTAAATGCTTACATAAATAAAACAGAAAAAGAGGAGATCAATGAATTGGGCATACAACTAAAAAAACTAAAAAAAGAACAAATTAAAAATCCTCAATTAAACACCAAATTAGAAATACTGAAAACCAAAGGAAAAATTAGTAAAATTGAAATTAAGAAAACTATTGAACTAATAAATAAAACTAAGAACTGGTTTTATGAAAAAACCTATAAAATAGATAAACCTTTGGTTAATCTAATTAAAAAAAGAAAGAAGAAAACCAAATTACTAGTATCAAGAATGAAAAGGGTGAAACTACTACCAAGGAAGAGTAAATTAAAACAACAATTAGGAATTATTTTGCCCAACTATATGACAACAAATTTGACAATCTTAGTGAAATGGATATATATTTACAAAAATATAAATTGCCCAGATTAACAGAAGAGGAAGTAAAATACTTAAATAACCCTATCTCAGAAAAAGAAATTGAAGAAGTCATTGATGAACTCCCTAGGAAAAAATCTCCAGTGCCAGATGGATTTACATGTGAATTCTATCAAACATTTAAATAACAATTAATTCCAGTACTATATAAACTATTTGGTAAAATAGGTAAAGAAGGAATCTTACCAAATTCTTTTTATGATACAAATATGGTGCTGATACCTAAACCAGGAAGAGTTGAAACAGAGAAAGAAAATTATAGACCAATTTCTCTAATGAATATAGATGCAAAAATTTTAAACAAAATATTAGCAAATAGATTACAGCAACTTATCACACAAATAATACACTACGACCAGGTAGGATTCATACCAGGAATGCAGGGCTGGTTCAATATAAGGAAAACTATTAGCATAATCCATCATATCAACACCAAAAACCAACAGAAACCATATGATCATCTCAATAGATGCAGAAAAAGCTTTTGACAAAATACAACACCCATTCCTATTAAAAACACTAGAGAGCATAGGTATAAATGGAGTTTTCCTTAAAATAATAAATAGCATCTATCTAAAATCTTCAGCAAGCATAATATGTAATGGGGACAAGCTAGAAGCATTTCCAATAAGATTGGGGGTGAAACAATAATGTCTATCATCACCACTGTTATTCAACATAGTACTGGAAATGTTAGCTTTAGCAATAAGAGAAGAAAAAGACATGGAAGGCATTAGAACAGGCAAAAAAGAAACAAAGCTATCACTCTTTGCATATGACATAATGTTATACTTAAAGAATCCCAGAGAATCAAGCAAAAAACTACTTGAAATAATAAACAACTTCAGCAAAGTTGCAGGCTATAAAATAAACCCACATAAATCATCGGCATTTCTATATATTACCAACAAAGCCGAACAGCAAGAGACAGAAAGAGAAATTCCATTTAAACTAACTGTAGACATTATAAAATATTTAGGAGTCTACCTCCCAAAACAAACCCAGGAACTCTATGAACACAATTATAAAACACTTTTCACGCAAATAAAATCAGATCTAAATAGTTGGAAAAACATCAGTTGCTCATGGCTAGGCCAAGCTAATATAATAAAAATGACAATTCTGCCTAAGCTAATTTACTTATTCAGTGCCATACCAATCAAACTACCAAAAAATTATTTGATAGAGTTAGAAAAAAATAATAACAAGATTCATTTGGAATAACAAAAGGTCCAGAATATCAAGAGAACTAATGAAAAGAAATGTGGGGGAAGGTGGCCTAGCCATTCCAGATCTTAAATTGTATTATAAAGCAGAAATCATCAAAACTGTTTGGTACTGGCTAAGACATAGAGTGGTGGATCAGTGGAATAGGTTAAGTATGCAAGACACAGTAGTCAATGACTATAGTAATCTATTATTTGATAAACCCAAAGACCCCAGCTTCTGGGATGAGAACCCACTCTTTGAAAAAAAAAACTACTGGGAAAACTAGAAAAGAGTATGGCAGAAACTTGGCATAGACCAAAATCTCACACCATATACCAAAATAAAGTCAAAATGAGTACATGATTTAGATATAAAGGCTGATACTATAGGCAAACTGAGAGAGCAAGGAATAGTTTACCTGTCAGATCTAAGAACAGAAGAATTCATGACCAAACAGGAGATACAGAACATTATGAAAAGCAAAATAGATAATTTTGATTACATTAAATTGAAAAGTTTTTGCACAAACAAAGCTAATGCAGCTAAGATTAGAAGGAAGGTAGAAAATTGGGAAAGAATTTTTACATCCAGTCTCTCTGATAAGGGCCTCATTTCTAAAATATATAGAGAATTAAGTCAAATTTATAAGAATACAAGCCATTCCCCAATTGATAAATGGTCAAAGGATATGAACAGACAGTTCTCAGATGAAGAAATTAAAGCCATCTATAGTCATATGAAAAAATGCTCTAAATCACTGTTGATTAGAGAAATGCAAATCAAAACAATTCTGAGGTACCACATCACACCCATCAGAATGGCCAACATGACAAAACAGGAAAATGATAAATGTTGGAGAAGATGTGGGAAAATTGGAACACTAATGCATTGTTGGTGGAGTTGTGAAATGATCCAACCGTTTTGAAGAGCAATTTGGAACTATGCCCAAAGGGCTATAAAAATGTGCATACCCTTTGACCCAGCAATAGCACTTCTAGGCCTGTATCCCAAAGAGATCATACAAATGGGAAAAGGACCCACATGTACAAAAATATTCATAACAGCTCTTTCTGTGGTGGCAAAGAATTGGAAATTGAGAGGATGCTCATCAATTGGGGAATGGCTGAGCAAGTTGTGGTATATGAATGTGATGGAATATTATTGTGCTATAAGAAATGATGAACAGGCTGACTTCAGAAAAACCTGGAAAGACTTGTATGGTCTGATGATGAGTGAAGTGAGCAGAACCAAGAGAACGTTGTACCCAATAACAGCCATGTTGTGTGATGACTAATATTGATAAACTTAACCCTTCCTGGCAATACAAGGATCTAAGACATTTCCAGAGGCCTTGTGATAGAAAATGCTATCCACACCCAAAGAAAGAATTGTGGAAGTTGAATTGTTATTTTTTTTCTCTTCTGTTGAGTTTTGTTTCCTCTTTCTGATGGTTCCTCCTATTGATTTTAATTTCTACTTACAACATCACTAACGTGAAAATATGTTTAATATGAATGTAAATGTATAGCCTATATTAGATTGTGCACTGTCTTGGGGAGGGTGGTGGGGAGGAAGGGTGAGAAAAATTTTAAACTCAAAAGCATATGGAAGTGATTATTGATAAATCAAAAAAAAATTAATAAAAAAATAAAAATGTTCAAAAAAAAAAGTCCCACACAAATATGATGGATTGTTCTGATTAAAGGTTTCCTACAAGGCTGCTGGTGTTTGGGCATACTAGATGCTGTGTTAGCTCTCTATTTTATCATGGATCTGAAAGGAACACTGGTTTAAGGCCTCTTTTGGGATCCCTTGGTCCAGGGGTTCTTCACATGCTCCATTGACTCCTGTGTGGGAAATGAGGCTCTCACTTCAGTTTCCTTGGTAGCTCATACTCTTGGGTATTGTGTCCCTGTTCAGTGGACTATGGAGGCTGGCTCATCCCTTGCTGCTCTGACTCTCAAGGACTGAGATATTCTGACTTCTGATCTTAGTTCCCCTTGCTGGTTTACTCTTTCCCTGCTTTTTCTACATCCAGAAAGCCCACAGGTTTCTGAACTAGATTCGAATTATTATTCTCTCTCTCTCTCTCTCTCTCTCTCTCTCTCTCTCTCTCTCTCTCTCTCTCTCTCTCT
>NW_020954557.1:4454952-4591056 GCF_900497805.2 Vombatus ursinus
TCTCTCTCTCTCTCTCTCTCTCTCTCTCTCTCTCTCTCTCTCTCTCTTTCTTTCTCTCTGTCTGTCTATCTGTCTCTGAAAAGGGACATATGGTAAGTTTCACTTGAGGAGAAATTAAGTCTTATCTAAACTTTGTACATCAAAAACTTTGCTTCTTGGCTCTTCTATACATATTTCCTATAGAAGGAAGGAAAAAAAAACAGGAAGAAAAGAAAAAAAAAACAAGCATCTATTAAGTCTGTACTATATGCCAGGCTCTGGGCTAAGTAAGTGATTTATAAATATTATTTTATTGGGAGGTAGGTGCTGTTGTCATCTCCATTTTACAATTTAGGAAATCAAGACAGATAAAGGTTAAGTTACTTGCCCACAATCACATAATAAGTAAGTCTCTGAAGCCAGATTTCAAATTAGACCTTTCTACTTCTAGAATTAGCACTCTAGCTACTATGGGTATACTAACATAGATATTAAAGAGCATTATGCCTGAGAAACTGATGTTCCTCTCACTGATCCAAGTTCTTGTGCCTAAATTTTGTCAAATATGAGCCAGGTTACTATAGAAAATTTGTGTCTGCCTGATCCCAGACCCTCCTTTGATATTTCTTGACCTCTACCTCTACTATGGTCAGAGAATCCTCTCTGACTCTTAGGTCTTGGTGCTTCCTTACCTCTTTTACATCTCTGCTTTCATTTATGACTCCCAGCGCCCTACCCTGTAAAATGAACTACCACCAAGCAAGGTCCTATTTCCTTAGAATGAGGCAGCTGATGGCATAATAGATAGAGCATTGGACCTAGAATCAGGAAGATCTGAGTTCATATCTAGTCTCAGATGCTTATTAGTGTGTGACCATGGGCCATTTAACCTCTGTTTGCCTCATTTTCCTCAACTATAAAATGAGAATAATAATAGCACCTACCTCCCAGAGTTGTTGTGAGAATCAAATGAGATAATGTGTTTAAAAAAAAAAAGAAACAAAAAATTACTTAGCATTGTCCTCAGCACATAGTAGGTGCTATATAAATGTTTGATCCCTTCCTTTCCTGTTAGAATCCTAGGTCTGCCACTTACTACTTGGTAATTTTAGGTTTAATTTTCTAGGCCTCCTCTTTCTCAATCACAAATTAAAAGTACTTGGTTGGGTGATCTTTAATGTCTTTCCAGCTCTAAATACTATGACTATTATTCTATTTCTTGCTATCTGTGGATGTTGCCCTCAAATTTCCATGACTTGGTTTTTGATATGACAGGTACCTAGATATCTACACACACACACACACACACATACACACACACACATACATACATATGATTCACCTGATTCCAGATCTTAAATTCAGCTGTCATGGTTGGCTTCTTGGTCCTGTGCTAAGTCCAATCAGTCCATTCCTATGATTGTCTTGTATCCTTGCCCCAACCTCTCCAAATCTGGGCTCTTTGTTATGCATCCACAACCTCTAACTGACAATGATCCAAGCACTAACAGTGCTGAGCCCAGTTTGAGTATTACAGTATTGACCTTAGCATGGTCAATCTATTTATAAGCATCTTGTGAATATAAATGCTTGGGGCTAGCCTCGAAAAATGTACATGATTGTTTTAATGGTTTGATCTGAGAGAAAAAGAGAAGGCTTTTCTCCAGAAAATATATCCTTTATCCAGTTGCCACAGTGCCTGAAAATTCCATGGCTAATTTGTAATCCCTTTGGGCAAAATGTTACCTTTTGTCAGGTACCTTTTAAAAAAAGTACAGATACTCTTGAGATGGGATAACAAATTGTCACTAACACTTTAGAATGCATCAGGTTAGCAAATCACTTCTCTGGAAACCCCTGCCAAGTTTAATCCATGGTGGATATACTTGCCCCAAGTGTTTCCTTCAACTTTTCCTTTCCTTCATAGAATCTAAGAGTTAAAAGGATCTTGGTATACCGTCGCACTCAAGACATAGCTGAATAAGAATTCCCACTACAACATCCTCAACAAAACCCACTATTGAATTCCATTCAATAAAGATTCAAAAAGCATCTTCCATGTACAAGGCACTGAGACAGGCCAGAGATAGTAAAGGCTAAAATTTAAAATGCTGACAAACATGGAAAACCATTCTACTTTCAGAGAGATTTAATACAGTGAAAAATTTTTTTCTTAAATCAAACCTAACTCTGCTCCTCTAAAGCTTGCATCCACTGCTTCTAGTTCTGTCCTTTGGGGACAAGCAAAATAAGTTAAGTCCCCTCTGCTACAAGTGTGTTCAACCACCTCCCTCAATTTTCTTTTCTCTAGACTAAATATCCTCAGTTTCTTCAAATGACAATATGGCAGTTTTTCTGATTGTCTGGTTGGCCTCTTCCAGAAGCACTTCAGCTTAACCAGTTCTTTCCAATATGTTACCTCTCTTGTAATGGACTCTGTTAAACTTTTTTGGCTACCATGTCACAGTTGATTTTTATTGAGTCTGAAATACATTAAAAATCTCAGACTTTCCATATGAATTATGTAACCATTCCTTCCTCATCTGGGATTTATGAAGTTATTTTTTTAAACCCAATTACAAAACTTTACATTTTCTCATACTAAATTTTATTTTAGTTAATTTTGCTTTTAATTTTGCCTCCATTCTAACCACACAATGACACCCACCATACCACACTATGGGAACAACCTCTCACCACACATGGAAGTTCTGTCAGTAGAATTTCTGATCATTTAATTTTGCAAGAAATTGTGGTTTGATACATGATCCTCATAATTTGATGTCATTAGGCCTACACAGATACAGAAACCATTGCTAACAATGGCCAAGGTGAGACAAGCACTTATTTTTTTGTTCACTCTTGATTTTTTTATTTATTTATTTTGATTTATCAACAATCACTTCCATATGCTTTTGAGTTTAAAATTTTTCTTCCTCTCCACCACCCTCCCCAAGATGGCACACAATCTGATACAGGCTATACACATACATTCCTATTAAACATTTTCACATTAGTGATGTTGTAAGTAAGAATTAGAACCAATAAGAGGAACCACCAGAAAGAGGAAACAAAACAGAAGATAAAAAAATAGCAAATAGTATGCTTCAATTTGCATTCAAATTCCATAGTTCTTTCTTTGGATGTGGAGAGCATTTTCCATCACAAGGCCTTTGGAGATGTCCTAGGTCCTTGAATTGCTGGGAAGGGTTAAGTTTATCAATATTAGTCATCGCACAATGTGGCTGCTATTGTGTACGATGTTCTCTTGGTTCTGCTCACTTCACTCAGCATCAGACCATAGGAGTCATTTCAGGTTTTTCTGAAGTCAGTCGAGACAGACACTTCTTGAGCTTTCAGGATCAATATACAGAAATCCACAGCAGTAGCAGGCTAGGCCTTTTCAAGTATGGGCCACAGGAGCAAGACAAGAAAACAGCACCATTCATGTGGAGCTGCAGTCATAGAAGAAGAGATAATTAGCTAAGAGATGAAGCAGTATAAAATTTCATTCTCCTTGGTGAGGTAGAATATCAAGGGAATGGAGGGCACAAAAGCCCAACATAAGAATTCCTCCATCAGATAAACATCAGAGTAATTTGTTATAATAGTGGATTGCATTTAAAATAATGGTAGACAATATAAAATATTTGGGAGTCTGCCTGCCAAAACAAACCCAGGAACTATGTGAAAACAATTATAAAACACTTTTCACACAAATAAAGTCAGATCTAAATAACTAGAAAAATATCAATTGCTCATGGGTAGGCTAAGCTAATATAATAAAAATGATATTTCTGCCTAAATTAATTTACTTATTTAGTGTCATACCAATCAAACTATCAAAATTATTTTATAGAGCAAGAAAAATAATAAAATTCATCTGGAAAAACAAAAGGTCAAGAATATCAAGGAAATTAATGAAAAAAAAATGAAAAGGAAGGTGGCCTTGCCATATAAGATCTAAAACCACATTATAAAGTGGCAATCATTAAAACTATTTAGTACTGGTAAGAAATAGATTGGTGAATCAGTGGAATAGGTTAGGTACACAAGACACAGTAGTAAATGACTATAGTTAAAAAATAAACCCAAAGACTCCAGCTTCTGAAGAACTCACTATTTGACAAAAAACTGTTGGGAAAACTGGAAAATAGCATGGCAGAAACTATGCATAGATCAGCATCTCATGCTGTATACCAAGATAAGGTCGAAATGGGTACACAATTTGTACATAAAGGATGATACCATAAGCAAATTAGGAGAGCAAGGAATAGTTTGCCTCTCATCTGTGGAGAAGGGAAGAATTTATGACCAAACAAGAGATATAGAACATTCAGAAATTCAAAATGGATAATTTTAATTAATTAAATTAAAATGTTTTTGCACAAACAAAACCAATGCAGCCAAGATTAGAAGGAAAGCAGAAAGCTAGGAAACAATTTTTATGCCAATAATGCTGATAAAGGCCTCATTTTTAAAATATATAGAGAACTGAGTCAAATTTATAAGAATACAGGTCATTCCCCAATTGATCAAAGAATATGAACAGGCAGTTTTCAGATGAAGAAATTAAAGCTATCTATAGTCATGTAAAAATGCTCTAAATCTATTGATTGGAGAAATGCAAATTAAAACAAGTCTGAGGTACCTCCTCACACCTATCAGATTGGCTAATGTGACAGAAAATAAAAAATGATAAATATTGGTGAGGATGCGGGAAAATTGGAACACTAATACACTGTTGGTGGAGTTGTGAACTGATTCAACCATTCTAGAAAACAATTTGAAACTATGCCTAAAAGGGCTATAAAACTGTGCATACCCTTTGACCCAGCAATGCCACTTCTATGTCTGCATCCCAAGGAGATCATAAAAATGGGAAAAGGACCCACATGTACAAAAATATTTATAGCAGCTCTTTTTGTGGTGGCCAAGAATTGGAAATTGAGGGGATGCCCTCAATTGGGGAATGGCTGAACAAGTTGTGGCATATGGATGTAATGGAATACTCTTGTTCTACAAGAAATGATAAGCAAGTAGACTTCAGAAAAACTTGGAAAGACACATATGAACTGATGCTCAGTGAAGTGAGGAGAACCAGGAGAACATTGTACACAGCAACAGCAACACTGTGCAATGATTAATTATGATAAACTTAGCCCTTCTCAGCAATACAATAATCCAAGACAATTCCAAAAGACTCATGCTGGAAAATGCTGACTACATCCAGAAAAGGAACTATGGGGAATGAATGCAAACTGAAGCAAACTAATTTCACCTTTTTTTTTCTTTCTTGTGGCCCTTCCCTTTTGTTCTGATTCTTCTTTCACAACATGACTGATGTGGAAATATGTTTAACATGATTGTACATGTGTAACCTATATCAGATTACTTCATGTCTTGGGGAGTGGAGAGGGATGGAGAAAAATTTGGAACTCAAAATTTTCCAAAAATGAGTGTTGAAAACTATCTTTACATATAATTGGAAAAAAAATACTATTAAGAAAAAAAAATCTCTTACCTTCTTCAAGCTTTTATATATATATATGTACATATGCATGTGTGTATGTGTATATATGTACATGTATATGTGTATATTGTATGTGTATATATGTATAGGTATGTATAATGTATGTATATATATGTATACATATATGTATATGATTAGATGGCCATACTAATGTTGGATATCCTGGCAAAGATAATGTAGCATTGGTTGTAAAGAAGTTAAAATCTTCTGATCCAGCTTCAAGAGAGGGGTCAGGGTGACCCTAGAGTCAGGAGGACCTGAGTTCAAATCTGGCCTCAGACACTTGATACTTACTAGTGTGTGACCCTGGGCAAGTCACTTAACCTCAAGTGCCTCACAAAAAAGAGAGGGGCCAGGGAAAGAGGTCACCCTGGGGCCCAAGAACAGCCACATTTACTTCATTGTCAATTCCTTATGTGCATGGATTGATAGGACCTCATGCAGAAGTGATGGCAAAAATGGAGAATGTGAACTGCAATGATAGCCTGGACAATGGATTTCAAGATGTTAGCATCATTTTATAATATTTTATGACAGGTATCTTGGTAAATATTTTAAATAATATGACAGGACTTGGACTTGGTGATTTGAGTGATAAAACTTACTCATACCTGGGATGCATTATTCTAGATGAGCTTGAAATTTTCTAAGGAAGTTGTTGAGGTCAACAGAAAAGTGGACATTCTGGATCTTGTATGTCTAGACCTTCCAATACTCAACAAGATATCAGCACTGATTGTAACTAATTCAAGTCTTTTCAAAATTCTAGCAAGATACTTCAAGCAACTATTTGGGAGCTGATACCTGCACACATTGATGATTCATGAAGACAGTGCTGAGATTCACAAGAGGATAGAAGCAAGAGGTTCCAGTGACTAGCACAGGATCCCCAAATGTTCATTCTCTGAGCTGGATCCTGAGCTGTTTGATTTTGGGGACTACCCAGGACCACATCAGTGGGAGGATAAGTTGCAGCTGGCATGAGTATGATCTGGGATGTGCTTGAGGTGCAACCCATAGAATTTAGCTCACTGAGTCACAATTTTTCAAAGAAAGGTCTAAGAGATTGTTTCTGCCTATAATGGAATATCTCAGAAACAATCTCAAAGAAATGCTGGTTAATGGCATCATCACAGAATCTAGCAGACCTTATATATTACTCATAACGGGTTGGTGTCTAAGACAAATGGAAAGATATGTATGTATGTTGGTTACCAAACTTTGAGCAAAAGGACTAAAGTAGGCCAGTACACTATGTCATTGATGCAAGATACCTTGGATTGTTTGCTAGGCAACCAGTGATTTTCAGTCTTGGACTTGTGTAGTAGATGCTACCAGATTCCTGTGTGTGAGGAAGACAAGGAAAAGATTGCTTTCATCTGTCCGGCTGGATTTTACCAGTTTGGGTGAATGTCCCAAGGCATCTGGGGAGTACCAGCCACTTTGCAAAGACTGATGAAGTGATTGGGGACATGAATTATCTAAAAGTATGCCTTGATGACATTATTGTTGTTGGTAAGATGCTGGAGGAATATGAGGAGAAACATAAAAATGTTAAATTGGCTGGAGGAAGCTGGTCTGAAGTTGTCAACTGAAAAATGCCAATGCTTCTATTAAATATGTGGGTGACATTATTTCCCAACAAGGTGTGAGTACTGGAAAGAGAAGATGGAAGCACATCTTAAATGGCCATGCCCACACAATCTTATAGACTTCAAAACTTTTCTGGGATTCAGTGGTTACTCTCAGAATTCAGTAAGCTCTTGCTATTATTGCTAAACCATTAAATGATCTGACTCATGCACATGACTGCAGAGACCTAGAACCAAAAAGGTCAGAAAAGTAAGTTGTCTTAAAATCTACAAAGCCTTTTAGAGATTAATGGATAGACAAATGTGAAAAAAAAATCTCAAAGGATTTAATAATTCACCTTACTTATGCACCAGTATTGTCTTCTCGACACAGATACCAATCTGTAAGTTTTGGGAGCTGTTCTATACCTAGAAAGGAATGGTCACCAGAGACCAATTGCATTTTCCAGCAGAGACTAGAATCTATTCTCTATTCTGTTCATAAGCTTGAGTTCTTGGCTTTGACATGAGCCATTACTCAGAAATTAAAACACTATGTATATGGACTAAAACTCCAACTATGAACAGAGAACAACTCATTGACATATCTTGACCACTGCCAAAATGGACACCAGGAAAGTCATCCTTGTCTTAAAACACCAAAGCTTTTGTTTATACTTCATACTTAGAGGTTTTGAACATTCCCCATCAGATATTTACAAGACACTGCAAAGAGTTTTGGCCTAAAGAAGGAATATAACCTAGTTCCAAAGCCCACTGGCGTAGGACTCTCTTTTTATTGTTGGAGATCAGTGCCCTGTGTCCACATGAGAGGTGGGGCAGAATTGGCAAGAGTATAAGAGAGGAGAGCTCTGTAGTTCTCTTCAAGTCTTCTTGGAGTTTTCTTTGAGTTTGCCTGAGTTGCTTCAGTCACTGTAATCACTTTGGGAGCTTCTGGCTTCCAGCTTCAAGAGAGAAAATGGAAGCAACCACACTTCAGGTTGTTGAAGGAAAAGACTCTGGGAAGAAGCCAGCATGGGAGAAGTTGATGATCTCCATCATGCACCTATTTCCAGCTTTCTACCCTAGAGACTTCAGGGAACTTCCCCTTGGGTAAGTTCCAGGACTCTCTCTTGGATAAAATTGAGATACTTCACTCCCAATAGGAGAACTCCTTCACTTTGTATTGTCTATTACATCCTGTGTATATTTCCTCTGATTTCTGCTTGGCTATTTAACCAACGGATAAATGGATTTCTTTGATAATCGTCATGTGTGCTCATCATGGAACTAGTATTTGATGGGAAAGAGATCAAGTCTTGGATATAAATCTTGGGGTCCTTCCTCCCCCCAGCTAGTGAAACAGCAATCACAAATTAGGTTGAATCTGAAAATCACATTTGCTAGAATAATAATATTTAAGGGAGCAGATAAATATAATTCTAGTCTGGTAACTTCTCTCTGAGGAAAGCAGAGTGGCAGCCTCTGGCCCCAGCTTCCTCTGCTGGCAGGAATTAAAAATCTCTCTTGGAGAAGGGTAGGGGGAGGAGAGGCTAGAAATGTGTATTCTGCCACCATTTTGTCACACAATGACACCCCCATGCCACATGTGGGAGAGAGCCCCTCACTACACTGTGAAGAGTTAAAAGGAAGTACAAGATAGCCTCTGCCTTTGAGGAGCACAAAAGGCAAAAAATTCCAAAGCCTCCAGTGTGTCTGTCTGCATTAACCTAATAATTTCAGTGTTGGATAAATCTTTGTGGTAGAAGTTTTCACACCAGTGTGTAGAAGATGTGATACTGTCTGTTTGCATTTGTCCTTTGTTCATTTAGTTGCAACACCTGGACTGTGTCATTTCTGTCTTTAAATCCCTAGTTCCTAGCACATTGCTTGACTCATAGTAGGCACTTAATAAACGCTTGTTGATCAATTGGTTCATTTACATTAGGAATTAGTGCAGTATTTGGAAGTCTTTGCTCTAATAGTTTCATTAGTATTTGTGTTCCATAATTTTGCACACTAAACTGTAAGCTCTCTAATATATTGTAGTAATTCTGTTGTAAACCATTGGAAACTCAGAAGGAGATTTTTGGTTGAGTACAGTGATTAACTACCTTAACAAATAATAGCTCAGATAACTAATGAACACTAATGTTGCCAAAAGAGATGTCATTTTCTAATTATAAAAGAACCATCCTGTAGCATTTTTTTCATTCATAGAATGACAGCGTAGGATTCCCTATGGGCTACTCCCCCAACCTGCACCTGGGTTACTGGGTTGGAGCCACAAAGAGTGGCAGCAACTGTCAAGGTTTTAGGGCTACATCTATTCATCTTTGTCCTCTTATGGGGGGTGCACCTACTACCTTTTGAGGCAGCCTGCTGTTCCACTTTTGGACAGCTCTAATTGTTAAGAAATTTTTCACGACATGAAATATAAACCTGGCTCTTTGCAACTTCCCCATTGCCAAGGGGGAAAAAATCTAATTCTGCTCTCATATAACAGACCTTTGAATATTTTAAGACAGTTATCTTGTCACTTACTGTTCCCTCCCCCTCCCCAGTCTTCTCTTCTCCACATTAACCATCCCAAATTCCTTTAATTGATCCTCTTGTGGCATGAACTTGAAGTCCTTCACTATCCTGCCTGCCCTCTTGGACATGCTCCAGCTAATCAGCATTGGGAATTTCTTATTGTTTCTTGTGACTAAATTCAAAATTATATCCATGAAAGCTGACTTTCTCAGAAGTCATTTCCCATGTGGAATAGAGACCCAACAGAGAGAGCCTTGCCTACTTTAATTCCAGCTGCAATACCCCAGTCATCTTGAGAACTACAATAAAAGAAGCTTTCATTCCTTTCTAAGGAATGATTGAATGTTGCCCCCACAAGCAGAATGAGTGGGGAACACATGTGACTATATGCATGTGTTTGGGTCATTTTCCCTTTCTCAGAATTGAACTCTGTTATCCAGACTTAAATTGGAAGAAGGAAATAAATGAAGCCTCTCCCTGAACTCTAATCTTCCTTAGTTACTCACGCCCCGGAGAACACTGCACTGCTTTTCAGAAGATAATAATTAAGCCCAAAATGAGGTTCGGCAAGCTTCCCTTATCTTAAATTAGGATAAGATTAAGGTCTGGGCTTCTGTTTGTGTTAGGTTTGGGGAAATAATGAATGTCTACTTTCAGGTTTCATAAGCACATAAGCATATTTATTTCTTGTTGAATTTGTAGTTTTCACTGGCCACTCAACCTGTCTGTGCTTTGTTGTTAAAGGCACTAACCAGGGAGGAGGGAAATCTTGTTAGGTTTCTGTATTTTCAGTGGGATTGCTGAGTTGATTTTTTTTTTTTACAGTTTGTGATTTTAAACTCTAAAACTACAATTCATACATGAAAGAATTAGCATGAAGCATTTAAAAATCATTCTATTTTTTTAAATGCCAAAGTGAAGGAAAATATACTAGTCTATTTACAAGTTGCTATGTGCAGCAGTTATGTGAAATTTGTGCTGTGTAATGGATTATGGAAAATAGCTTTGAACAGGCTAAATACCCATTTCGTTTTATCAAACCATGTTTTAACAAATCCAATAATTATGCAACTTTCCTGGTTTTTTTTAAACTTTTCCAAAGTATGGTAAATACGCATGAGGTTTTCCTCATTTGCACACAGAAAAATGGACTTATAGGCTAAGGGTGATTTATGTACTGAAGTAATTTAAATTCCATACTTTCAAAGCCACAATACATACCTTAGGTGCCTGTAATTATGTTCCTCAGGGTGTGCAAGCCCAAAAGGTGGCTGAGTCAGACACAGAAAGAGAAAGGAGATTGATGATATGGTATTTTGCTAATACAATGCAAAAGGCACCAACAGATTATGAAGCTCCTACTGGCCTATTCTACTAACACTGTCTAAATTGTGTATTCAGCTTTACTTTTGCACTGATCTCTCACTTACAACAAATGCCTTTATTATAAGGAATGAACAAACCTCCAGGAAAAAAATGAATATGGGAAAACAAAGCAATATTTCCAACATCTGCTTAGAGTTCCTGGTTAAAGGATTCTTAGAGAGTTATTTTTCTGTCCTTTTTGTTTATTAGAGATATGCTGTTATTTATCAGATGGTCTCTTTTGTTATTAATCTGTGTTAATATTACAAGGGGAAAAGGGACAAAAATAACTTGAGAAAGACAAGCAGTTATTTTAACCAAGGTAGTACATTAATGTTCCATTGTAGCAGGTTATGCAAAAAGAAACTAGGATATTTTAACATAGTTCCCTTAACTTAAAAACTGACTGATTTTAAAGTTGTAATTACTGGATCCTGTTGATTCCAAAACAGAGATGTTATAATAATGCTTGGACTTCCCACAGGTTGCTAGGCATTCTCTTATTCTAAAGTGTTGGGGTGACCTTTAAGCAGGCCTGCATATCTCTAAGAAATACAATTAGACTGGGTAAAGAAATTTCTATTAAATCATGCCATACTAACTTGAGGCATAATGGTAGTGCCACCATATTTACATGGTCAACCAGTTTGGATCAACTAGTTTTTGACTATTGAACCTCTTTTTAAAATTCATTAAAATACATTTTCTTTTTAATGTTTTCTGATGAAGTCCTTTAATACCATTCTCCCTCCTAAATAAATACATTGTTTCATTAATGCAGAGGTACAGACTTGTACTTCTGTTTATGTAAAGGGGGAAAGGAGTCATCACCATTCTCCAAGGTTCAAGTTTTCAGGACAAGTTTTGCCTTTCAGAATAAGGTATCAAAAATCAAAGAGGTTTTCATGTGGCACTGGTATTTATATTCTCCATAGCTGACCATTTCAAATCAAGATTTCTATGGCACTATTCTGTGTACTTGAGAGAGAAAATGGGAAACCTACCTATAAAGAGTTGTTTGAGGTGTCTTGAGACACGTGAAGAAAGATAGTACCTCAAAGGGATACTGCAGAAGAGATCCCTGCATTGAGACAGATTAGACAAGATGACCTATAAATTTCTTTATAACCTTCAGAGTCTATGATTCCATGAGGAAATTAATAGTTTACTGTTAGATTCTTCTACTCCTAGTTTCATTTGGACTCCTTTGAGGTTAAGGCAAATATACATGGTCTTTTCTGAGTTTGGTTATTAGACCGTGGATATTAAACCACCAATGATAAAAATAAGAGTCTCCCTTGGTCAAATTTTTCAGGTAGATCCCTTTATGATCTGGTGTCCTTTTCTCCCCAAATACATTTAAAGCAAGTAAAAATGAACATTTTGGGGGCAGAGGAGAGTCGAAGTAGTTCTAATGATAGAGTAAAATTAATTATCATTTTGTTCACTTGTAATGAAGAGACATTTTTAAATTATCTTGAGTCCTTTATTTTTTTAATTCCTAGTTTAGTCTTTTCCTTCCTCCCTCCATCCCTCCTTTCTTCTCTTTTATTCTTTCTCCCTTTCTTTTTCTTCTTTCTTTCTATTTCTCTCTTTCTTTCTCTCTCTCTCTTTCTTTCTTTCATATAAAGAATCCATGAACTCCATGTGACTTTCTAAATGATTGCTAGACATGGTCAGTATTTTGTGTTTCAGATGGCATGGCCAATTTTTCTACTGAACACATTGGATAGGGGCCTAACAAAGGTGACTGGTACAAGGGCTTCAACATAAATAGCTAAATGGAAAATTTATTGAGAAATTAAAGTTATGAAATTAGAAAAGTCAACAATAAAATTTTTACAAATGAGAAATAAGGAGATTGAAAAATTCATGGCTAAACTATGGAAATCATTAAACAACTGGGAAAAATGCAAGTAATGATATATCATTACTCTGAAACATAATTAATGATAAAGAAAAAAGCAAAAAAATTCAAAAATCTATGTCTCCTGGTTATCCATATTTTATAAAACTTATCATTCCTTGTAGTAAAATTGCCCATGGTAGAATTTGTTCAATAGAGTAATTCCTAGGTTATCAATGAATCTTTTTACTGAGGGAAAAAATGATTTTTAGTAGCTAAATCAAGAAGAGAAATAGCTATTCTCCTTTTCCCAGTGCCAAAGTTCTTGAAGCAGAATTTTCTGAATTTTCTTAGAAGCTAAGATTTAGAATAATGCTTCAAAGTCCATTTCAAAAATTATTAATTAAGCCAATAGAATTGTGTTAGAAGAAGCTGGGCATTCATATATGAAACAGTCCTTACCTTAGAGAAGCTTACATGAATGTAAGGAGAAAAAAAACAACCTTACTTAAAAACAAGCTATCATCTTTTTAACTCCCTCTCACTGAAAACTTCACTGCAGCTTTTACATTTTGATTTAATTTTAATTTTATTTTTCTCAATTACATATAAACAAAAAATTTTAACATTCATTTTTAAAATTTTGAGTTCCAAATTCTCTCCCCCAGTCCCACTGATTGAACAAATCATTTGATATAGATTATACATGTGCAGTCATGCAAAACATTTCCATATTAGCCATTTTGCAAAAGAAAATGCACACAAAAAAACCCCAATAACAATAGAGTAAAAATAGTATGCTTCAATTTGCATTCAGACTCCATCACTTCTTTCTCTGAAAGTGGATAGCATTTTTCATCATATGTCCTTTGGAATTTTCTTGGATCAGTGTATTGCTGAGAATGGTTAAATCATTCAAAATCGATTATTGTACAACATTGCTGTTACTGTGCACAATGTTCTCCTCGTTCTGCTCATTTCACTTTGCATCAATTCATGTAAGCCTTTCCAGGTTTTTCTGAGAGCATCCTACTCATCATTTCTTATAGCACAATAGTGTTCCATCACAATTATATACTACAACTTGTTCAGCCACACCCCAACTGATGAACACCCCTTCAATTTCCAATTCTTTGTCACCACAAAGAGTTACTATGAATATTTTTGTTCATATAGGTCTTTTTCATTAAAAAAAATCTCCTTAGGGTATGGACCTAGTAGTGGCATTGCTGGGTCAATGGGTATGCCAATTTTATAGCTCTTTGGGCATAGCTCCAAATTACTCTCCAGAATGTTTAGAGTAGTCCATACCTCCAACAGTAGTACATTAGTGTCCCAACTTTTTTTTCCCACATCCTCCCCCCTCAGCATTTGTCATTTTCTTTTTCTATCATTTTAGCCAATCTGATAGGTGTCAAGTAGTACCTCAGAGCTGTTTTGATTTTCATTTCCTTAATTGATAGTGATTTAGAGCATTTTTTCATATGACTATAGATAGTTTTGATTTTTTCTTCTGAAAACTGCCTTTTCATATCCTTTGACCATCTGTCAATTGAGGAATGACTCACATTCTTATAAATTTGATTTAGTTCTCTATATATTTGAGAAATGAGGCCTTTATCAGAGAAATTTGCTGTAACAATTTTTTCACAGTTTCTGATTTTCCTTCTAACCTTGGCTGCATTGATTTTGTTTGTGCAAAAACTTTTTGATTTGATGTAATCAAATTTATCTGTTTTACATCCCATAATGCTCTCTATCTCTTGTTTGGTATTAAATTCTTCCCTTACTTATAAATCTGACAGGTAAAAAATTATGTATTCCCCTAATTTGCTTGTGATATCACCTTTTATGTCTAAATCATGTATCTATTTTGACCATATTTTAATATATGGTGTGAAATATTGGCCTATGCCTAGTTTCTGCCGATCTGCTTTCTACTTTTCTCGACAATTTTTGTCAAATGTTGATTTCTTGTCCCCAAATTTTGGATAGTTGAGTTTGTCAAACATTAGGTTACAATGGTCATTTACTACTGTGTCTTGTGTATCTAATCTATTCCACTGATCTACCATTCTATTTCTTAGCCAGTACCAGATTGTTTTGATGATTACTGCCTTGTAATACATTTTGAGATCTGGTACTGAAAAGCCACCTTCCTTTACATTTTTCCCCATTGATTCCCTTGATTTTCTTGGCCTTTTGCCCTTCCAGATGAATTTCACATTATTTCTAGCTCTATAAAATAATTTTTGGTAATTTGATTGGTATGGCACTAAATAAATAATTTCAGTAGAATTGTCATTTTTATTATATTGGCTCAGCCTACCCCTGAGCAATTAGTATCTCTCCAGTTGTTTAGATCTGCCTTTATTTATGTGAAAAATGTTTTGTAATGATGTTCATATAGTTCCTGGATTTGTTTTGGGAGGTAGACTCCCCAATATTTTATATTATCTGCAGTTTCCTTAAATAAAATTTCCCTTTCTTCCTGCTGGACTTTGTTGGTGACATATAGAAATGTTAATGATTTATATGAGTTTTACTTGTTTCTCTAAGATTCTCAAAGTATACCGTTTTATTGTCTGCAAAGAGTGATAGTTTTGTTTCTTCTTTACCTATTCTAATTCCTTCAATTTCTTCTTCTCGTCTTTATAGCTTCTTCTTCTCATTTTTATAGCTACCATTTCTATTACAATATTGAGTAATGGTAATGATAATGGGCATCCTTGCTTTACTTCTGATCTTTTCACTTCATTTTCTAAGTAGTCAATAAAATAAATATCATCAATGCATTGACTAAAAACCCATTTTAAAATGTTAGTATTAAAATGTAGATAGATTAGTGACTAGTCATAAGGCAGTCTATCTTCTTTGCTGTTTCTAGTCAAACTGCCAAACAATTGGCTAAAAAAGTGAAAGACATAGTCAGTTACTCAGTGATTGATACCAGCAAATTGGACTGATAAATTTTGATGATGGAATTGACTGGTACATGAGCCAACATGCGCCATTATACTCATGTAAATCTGGCATACAAATTTAAGAAGGGTTTATAAATCCATGCTACTTCCAGATATGTCTATGAAACATGAAGAAAAAAAATATATTATTTAGCCAATGGATAAGCTGAGGCAGCAAGATTGCTAACTGTCTAATGATGACTTATAGACAAATTCACGAAAATATTCCAGGACTTTGATTTCTAATCTTGTTCTAAGCACTTGGTCTAAGCACTTGTTCTAAGAGTCTAGAGTCTGTGACATCTCCCCTTCTCACCCTCCAACCCTCATCCTCCATACCACCACCATTCAACTAGTAAATACCATTTACTTTTGCCAAAGAAAGGGCTAGATATTTTTCCCTTAAAATCATCCCCTGTATATTCACGTTTTTATAGTACTCTCAAATTACTTTTTCAATTAAAAGAAATAATCCCCCAAATCATGTATAATGGGTATTCAATAATAATTAAATACTTCAGAAAGTGCTCAATATTACACAAAAAAAGGAAATAATTTTGCTGGTGTCTTTTCATTTTTAGTTATCACTCTAATTACACAATTTTTTGGTTGTTAAAAAGGTTTCCTTATTAAAAAAAAAAAGCAACAAGGTCTTGTTTTAAAAGTACAGGCTGGTGCCTTTAATCCAACCCTCCCTTCCATTCCAGGACCCTGTCAAATCACTGTGTTTCCATTGACTGACGTTTGCCTTAGTTTGTCTTTCCTTTCATTTTGGTTTTAATTTTGACTAACCTAAGTGTCAGAACAGGCTGACATGTAAGTAGCCAAGAGAAAGTTAATCATGCCACCATCATCAAATAATCTCATTGAATGTTCTGTGATTTCTTGTATGAAATTTTAGTTTCTCAAGGGGCTCTTAGCTTTGACAGGTTTAATGCATTCTCACTAGTAAACCCCAAATCTCACTAACTAAAGAGAAAGAATTAAGGGTCTTCCTCTTGAAAAGAGTGAATTTTCCTTCTGAAACCATGCATGGTGGTTGCTTCACTCAAGACTAAACTTCAGAATGGCTTGAGCACTATTCTTTGTGGTAGCTATTGTTGGGAATCAGAAGCAGAGGGTCCAGGTACTTGGTTTTATTCACTTGATACACCATTTAACTAAAACATGCATCTATTTAAATGAATTTTCTCCCCTTGAATTCACAAATTTTGTGACCATCTAAAAAACGACAATGACAATCAAAATGATCAGTGGTTAATGTTCTTTCTGATCACAGACCATATGATCTCATCTGACAAGCCACATAGTATGGCTATTCATTCTCGTTGTCCTGTTGTGATATTCTTGCTGCAGATGCTTTCCATAAACAGTTTCCTTCTTACTCACACCTGGTTTTGATTAATTTGTCCTCACACCCCTGGTATATGGCTTCTTTCCTTAACCTTTTTTCTTTTATGATTTCTCTGGAATGATGCTTCTGACACTGATGATCTCTGAGGTTATTGAGCTAATCGAAGAATATCTAGTGAGGATGACTTCCATTCTTTTCATAATAAATCTGTTTTAAGAAGTGACCTTAACAAAGGAATTGAATTCCAGCATAAGACTTTAGAATAAAGTGAGAAATCACTATTGATTCCTCAACTCTGAACAACAGCAGAGTGCCTAGAAAGCCAGAACAACTACTGTAGATGGTCATCAGTCAATTCCTACTACCATTGGCGTCTTGATGGATAGCATTCCATTGCCCTGATTTTGCCACATTTTTTCACAACCAGTATGCCTGCTGACTTGGGACTTTGAAGATCAGATACTTATTTCCTAGATATTAGACTTCATAATTCAATTTCTGATAGACGTTTATTATTCAGCAATTTTCCCCTTTAGAGATTACAAAATTCAGAATGAACAATAGCAACCAAGCAATATTCTTATTTTCCTTTTCTAGGACATCATCAATTATAAAAAGTTTAATTCAAGTCTCATACATGTATGGCAGTGTTGAGGGCCATTAAAGACCAAACTAACACATCCCATGAGTCCCTAATGCTTTAGAAATTTGCACTCAAAGGCAGGATGCAAGAGTTAAAGATTTTGTAGTATAGTGATAGAATACATTGGACTACAGGTTTGCCATTTACTTTAATGACTGGGCAATTTAATTCAAGCCAATAAACATTTATGAAGTGTCTACTATGTGCAAGACACTTGGTTAAGCTGTAGGAATATGATGGCACATATGAAACAATTTCTACCCTCAACAAGCTTACATTCTGTAGGATGTGGGGAAATATAATGTGTATCGAGATAAATAATTACAAAATATTAACAAAGTAAAAGACAGTAGTGCATGGTGTTAGTGGGTAGGAGAGTGGATTGGATAGATGGCTGTGGGGCATTGAAGCTAAAAAAAACTTGAGTTCAAGTCCCACTTTTGACTCATATTAGTTATTACCCTGGGCTAAACACCTAACCTTTATACTGCTCAAGGCAAGGTGCTTAACTGCATTGGTAAAGAGCTTCCTCATCTGGGACTTCCCTATACCACTGAAATCCCAAGTCTAATCCTCATCTTTATATAAATTTCTTTTGAGGAAAGGGACATGAAGAATAGGGAGAGTAGGAAAGGTCATCAATAACAACAACAACAGCAATAATAAACATAGTGCTTTAAGTTTTACAGAGTACTTTACATATATTGACTAACTTGATACACATAACAATCCAGAAAGGTAAGGGTTATTTTTGGTCATTTTACAGATCAGAATGCATAGGTTGAGTGAGAATGAGTGACTGGGCCAGGGTCACATAGTTAGCAAGTGTCTGAGACAGGATTCAAATTCACTTCATCACCTCACTGGGTAATATGCCACCTTGCTGCCTGTAATAGGAGGCACCTGAAGTGAGCCAAGATTCTCAATCGGATTCTCTGTCCTCTGGGATTCTCAGTGTCCTCATTTGTAAAGTGAGTAGTTGTACTAGATGATATCCAATGTTGTTTTCAGCCCCTAATCCTATAATCTTATACAGCAGAAATGAGGAATGATCATGTGGGACTTTGGTCCTCAGTCTACATTTCCTGTCATCCCTTTGTTTGGTTTGGGGCAAGTAATTTAATCATTCTGTAATTTTATTTCATAATCAATAAAAGAAAGCTAGACTTTCCATCAGGTCACTCTTGCAGAGTTCTAGAAAGCAGATATTGTGGAAATAAAATAATGCTAATATTTAAAATAGTTATGTTTCACAAATTAATATATTTCTACTAGAATGAGCCCATGAAAGTATTTCCTCTTCTTTCTGTAAAGAAAATTATATGTAAAGCTGTACAGATTAGATACAGAGAAAGAAGTAATTTTTTCCATATCACAGTAATTAATATTTCTTCCTCTTGTTGGGATTTCTTAATTTTAAACATGAATATCCAAATTATAGATTGTATATCATGCAAGAGAATGAGGTGCATAGCAGAGCTGTAGAAATGAGCGTACTTTTAACTCATGAAATATGCATTTTAGCAAGTGTAATATGAGCTACATCTAAACTTTTAAATGAAATCATATTAATAGAAATAAATATTTCTGCAAGTTTAGAATTTTAAAACTGTTCAAAACAAGTTATTCTTTATAGCAAATAAGGCATAAGACTTTTCAAATATAAAAGATGACTTTTCCCATTTGAGAAGTTGTATTTCTGGATTTATTAGGTTTTATATGATACATATGGAATTGCATCCTCTGATTACATCCCCAGAGAAATGAAGAGTAGAGACACTGGTTGGCATTAAGAGTATTTAAGTTCTAAATGCATGGTGACTACCATCCATGATTCTCTTTGAGAGGAAGTATGGCAAGGCCTTGTAGTCACGAGACCTAGGTTTTGATTCTGCATCTGTCATGAACTTATGTAAATTAAAAGCAAACCACTTCTATCTTGGCCTCAGTTTCCACATATATAAGATGAAGTCTAATATATATTAGTCTAATATCTTATAAGGTACTTTCAGTCTCTAATGATCTATGAGTTGATTATGATTATCAATTCGTTAAATTAACATTTTTGCTGGCTATCATCCTACATCTCTCATTCTTCATGACTGCTCTATGTTCTCTGGCCATTTTTTCTTATTTCCCCTCTACTTACCCTTGGGTCTTCTGGCTTTGACAAATAAGTTTTCACTTTGTCTTGCTGGGGGTCAGACCTCCATACCACTTTTACTCCTTTCCCACCCTTTCTCCTTTTCAGCAATCCTTTATGCATTATCTTCCTTCCTAAGAATGTAAGTTCCTTCAGGGCAGAGTTTGTCTTCCTCACTTGTGTCTGTATTCACAGGGCATAGCACATAATAAACAATAGATATTCTATTATCCATTCATCTATCTATCTATCACCCTATCACCTTTCTTTCTATCTTCAGACGCTTGAGACAGACATCTTTATTTGGTACCTCCATTTCCTCTCCTCCTCCAAACTTTCTATAATCTAACTTCCAATATCTATCATACAACTAAAACTTCCCTCTCTGAAGTTACTAATGATCTCATAATTGCCAAAAAGATTAATAGTCTTTTCTTAATCCTGGGTCTTCTTTATGTCTCTGCAGCATTTACCACTGTTGTCTATCTTCCTAGAAAGTCTCCCCTCTAATTTTTTAGGACACAACTCTCTCCTGGTTCTCTTCCTACCTGTCTAACTGCTTCTTCTCAGCCTCTGCTGATTCTTCCTCCACCCCATACCCACCAACCATGGATGTTCTTCCAGGCTCTGTCCTGAACTCTCTTCTCTTTTCACCTTATGCTGTCTCATTTGGAGATCTCATAACTCCTATAAATTAAATTGTCATCTCTATCATCAAGTAACTTTCGCACATCTCAAACTAGATCTTTCATAGGCTTCTCAAGGTCATTGTGTCCACAGAGCTCTGAAACTTCTTAAATATAATCAAGGGTATCATCTACTTCCAAGTTACCCAGGCTTACAACTTCCATATCCTTCTTAATTGCTAATTCTCACACACCCCATCCAATCTGTTGGCAGATTTTGTTGTTTCTACCTTCACAACATATCTTATATATGTGTGTGTGTGTGTGTGGATGTGCGTATTTTTTTTCTTCTCTTCACTTATACAACCACCATCCTCAGTAAATCTGGGTGTTGTTCAGTCATTTTTCAGTTGTGTATGATTCTTTGTGGTCCCATTTGACTTTGTTGGCAAAGATAGTGAAATGGTTTGCCATTTCCTTTTCCAGCTCATTTTATAGATAGTAAAAGTGAGGCAAAAAGGGTTAAAGTGACTTGCCTAGGGTCACATAGCTACTATGTGTCTGAAGGCTAGATTTGAACTCAGGAAAATGAGTCTTCCTGACTCCAGGACTGGTACACAACCTGGCTGCTCCCATTTCATCTGTACAGTACTGTAGAGTATTGTAATAGCCTTCTAACTAGTCTCTTTGCTTCTAGTTTCTTTCCCACTCCAATTAATTTTCTACTAAACTGCAAAGGTGTTTTTTTTTCTAAAGCATAGATCTGACTGTGTCACCTCACTCCCATGGTTGATGAAAGCCAGCTCCCTACTGCTTCCCTGTTCAGATATAGATCTTCTGTTTGGCATTTAGAGCCATTCACAATCTGGTCACTTCCTGCCTTTCCAATTCTCCTACACTTTTCTCTTCTCTATCTTTCTTCTTTTACTTTACTCTTTTGCATCTGGGCTACACGGACCTTTTTATACCCTACATAGGACATTCCATCTTCTGTTGATGTCCCTTTGACCTGTCTCCTGTGCCTGATATGCTTTATCCCTTACCTCCACTTCTCAATTTATTTCCCTAGCTTTCTTTAAGACTCAATTTAGGTCCCACCTTCTACTGGAGTCTTTCCTGATCCCTGTGGCTGTTAGTGACTTCCTTTCTCAGAATACCTTCTATCTGCTCTGTATATATCTTGAATGTATCTTGCAATTTACATGTTGCCTCTCTCATTAGAAGGAACATTTCTTAGGGCAGAAATGATGGTTTTACATTTTTTTTTTGCATCTCCAGTACTTATAATGCATGGCCCATAGTAAGAACCTTAATAAATGCTGACTATTCTATTCTATTCTATATATATTGTCATATATATATATATATCTACATATAACTACTATATATAAAAGAACTGACTAATTTTCTGAGAATTTAAATTAGGAATTGGCCAACAAATCTTGTAGCCACACATTCAGTTGCTATATTGTAAAGATAGATGACCTATGATTGATTGGCTCCACCTTTATTTAGTGATAGCTGCCAGTTGTGGAAATATTGCTTCCATTTCATTGTGTGAAGTCAGATTGGATGTGTTCTAACAGAAGAGCCCATGTTACTACCTATTATATGACCAAACAGGAAAATCACAGATCCTTCCTATTCCCCTGAATGCATATCAAAACGTTAATATTCCTCCTAAAGAAATGTACTCAAATTATGACAAAGTAAAAATAGCTTTGCATACTTCAAAAAAAGTTTCTTATCTCTTGGATGGCTGAGTAAAGTGTAGGGTATGACTCACTTTTAAAGTCCTAGAAATCATCTATTCCACAGAAAGGTAACTTACTTCAATAGAAGCAGTATAGTCTAGGAGATAGAGTTCTGGCTTTGGATTGGAAAATGTGGATTCAAATCCCATCTGAGACACTTACTAGATGTATAGTCCTGGGCAAGTCACTCACCTTTACTCAACTTTGGTTTCCTCATCAGTCAAAGATGGATAATGATATTTATAGTAATTGTATCATACAATTAGCTAGGAAGCACAGAGAATAGAGCACTGGACCTGGAGTCAGGAAGACTTCAGTTAAAATTCTGCCTCAGACACTTACTAACTGTGTGACCCTGGGCAAGTCACTTAACCTCTATCTGCCTCAGTTTCCTCAAGTGTCAAATGGAGATAATAATAGCATCTGACAGAATCATGAGAATCCAATGTTTGTAAAGAGCTTTTAAAGTGCTATATATTAGCTAGTATACAAGCACCAGTTAACTATTATTGTTGATGCTACTAATGTGAAGATAAAATAGGATAACATACATAAGGTAAACCTCAAACCTCAAGGTGATTATTCAATTATTATATACTGTAATATATAATATATAATATAATTATATTTATATAATTTATATATAAATATATATAAATACACATATAATATTAAAATAATCATAATTATATATCCTATAATATAAATAATATAAAATAAATAAATGGAAAACATAACATTTATGTAATTATAATGATATAATTATATGCAAATTATATATTATATATTCCATTATTATTAAATATCTTCTGATTATAAGATTGCATAGGATATTCTTCCTCCAAATACAGATCATGACCTCTTCACAATGTTGTAGACATTTTGTTCAGATGCTGTAGGCAAAACTATTTGTTACTTGGAATATTATTGTGCTATAAGGAATGATGAGCAGGGAGATTTCAGAAAAATCTGGAAAGAGTTAAGTGAACTGATGCAAAGTGAAGTCAGCAGAGCTAGGAGAACATTGTACACAGTAATAGCAACATTGGGCAATGATCAACTATGAATAATTTAGCTATTCTCAGCAATACAATGATACAAGACAATTCCAAAAGACTTATGATGGAAAAGACTATCTGCATTTAGAGAAAGAACTGATGGAGTCTGAATGCAAATCAAAGCATATAATCTTTACTTTATTTTTTCATGTTTTTTTTTCCCTATGGTCTATTTTTTTCACATGATTTGTATGGAAATATGTTTTACATGATTGTATATATGTATAACCTATATTGTATTGTTTACCATTTTAGGGAGGTGGGGGGAGGGAGAGAGGGAGAAAATTTGGAACTTAATTTAAAAAAATGAATGTTAACAATTACATGTAATTAAAAAATAAATACTATTATAAAAAATAAAATTTGTCAGGTGACTGTCACTTAAAGTCTAAAATTGTTGCCCAGAAAGGTGGCAGTGTGTATGTCTTGCCCCTGGTCACACAACTAATATGTTTCAGAGCCTGAACTTGAACCCAGGTGTTTCTGCATCCAAGGTGGCCCTCTATCCACCATGCTACATGGCCCTTCAACTTATACTTTACCACTAACTTTTCCTTTAATTTATATAAGTTCCAGAGAAAGTGCAGACTTGCATCAATAGAGGTAGTTCCTAATCTGGGAGCTTCTTACTTCATTGAAATCACAGGTCTAGACCCTATCTCATATTGTCTTTAGTTATAGGATATCTCTAGAATCAGCCATGTCAGATAAGAATAGTGGGAGTGGGCAGCCTTGCTAAAACCCTGTTTTGATGTGGGCAAGGTTCTCTGGTTTCCCATTACATTAATTACTAAATTAGTGTATTCAAATTCATACTTTCTGTTGTGTTAAAGGAAGATTATTCCATTCCTTTTTTGTTGTTGTTTGTTTGTTTTATACTTTATCACAGACTTTTCCTCCGCAACTATTAATGAAAATATGTGGTTTATTAAAAACAAATACCCCCACCCAAAAAAGAAAGAAAACCAACTATTCATTACTTACATGGTGACCAGGTCCACTGTGATAGATAACATCAGCTCTCTGACCTTACCTTCACTTGTCCTCCCCTAGAGGAAGGCTTTTTAGCAAGGTAAGCAGTCAGTCAGTTGAAAAACATTTGTTAAATGCCTGCTATCTGCCAGGCTTGATCTAAACCTTGGTAATACAAAGAAAGATAAAACATAATCCCTGCCCTCAAGAAGCTCACACTTACACAAACAAAATATATACAAAAAATTATAAATAATAAATAGAGGGAAGGCATTAGAATTAAGGCAAATTAGGAAGTTTGTGCTATATTGACAGAGCTTCTGAGAACCAGGTTTATTTCCATGCTATGTGTGGAGATAACTGAATAGGATTTCACAGAGGAGAAAGGTGATTACATCTGAAAATACAAGCTTTTTTCATCGGATGAAAAGTGCTTTGACCTAGAAGGGATATTCCATAATGTTAATTAATTCATTAATAAACAAATATTTACTGAGAACATGTATATAAGGAATTATGGAGAATATTAAATAAGTTTAAGACAAAGTCTTTCTATCTTCAAGATATATAATGACTAGCATAGATGAAATGACTGAAGGACTACTAAGTTCTAGAGGTGGAAAAAAACAGTTTGGTATGAAGAGAAAGCTGCACTGAGAAATGAGAATTGAGAGAGTCCTTGAAGCATGAGTAAGATTTAGCCAGGGGTGGCCCCCAAGTGGCCCTGAATTCAGTCAAAGGGCCACATTTGAGGACCTAGAGTGCAACATATGGCCTCAAGGCCACAGGTTCCTTACGTCTGATTTAGACTTTCCTTCACTTGCAATGTATATTGAATTGCACTAGGACAATGAAATATTTGGCAAACTTCTAAGGGCCTAGGTGTCAAATTACTCCATAAATATCCTGACTGATTCCTGGTAGTAGGACAGATATAAAAATTATTCTGACTGTAACTTCCAATCAAATGAATTCCTGTGGTCTTTCTCAACTGCATCCTGATTGACAGAGATCTCAAGATACCCATTATCTTGATCATGTTGCCATGTAGATGAACACCATGGATCAACCGGACTTACAGTTACTCCAGGAGCCCCCTTTGAAACCCTTATAAGCAGAGACACAATGATTGTGTTAATATGTCTCATTGTCCACATTGATAAGTGTTCTGAGTGTGATATTATCTGAAAATTACTTTGGAAATGACTCTTTTGGAATGAAATGCTTTGTAAATCATTATTATTATGAATTGAAGGTATGACACAAGAGATGCGATTAACTCCAATTATGTACTAGAGGAGTGTGTTAGGACAAGATCTATAATTACCATATGGTCCCCATCAAAAATATATGGTATTTTTAGATCAATCTTTTGTAAACTTCAGAATTAATGGAATATTTTCTTTATCCTGCCTTTTTAGCTGTCTCTATTATCAGCACCTGCGTTTTGTCAGAAAAGCATAACTTAAAACCAACTTTCTTCTTGGCATTTCAAACATAGAATTCATGATGTTATCAATTTACTTCATTGCTAGTTTCTTCATCATTTTTCTCATATTAGAAAATCTGAAAACCACTCACTATTCGTCAAGTGTGTGAATGTGCCTCTAGCTTGTATGGCAGTGCCAGCCTAGGAGAAGGGCTAGAATTCATGAACAGAATTCTTACCATTTTAAGTAGTCCCCTCTTCCTTCTTGAATAAAGTTAGACCCAATTTCTAAAATTTTGCCCAGGTCATAATTCATTTATAAAAAGAATCTAGGGGAATAGGTCTAGGATTCATCTTTACATTAATGATTTTTTGTTAGTTTCCTTTGCTACAAAGCAAAACATGTTTATCTGACATAAATCATTTAGCTGGAGCTAATTCTAGAAATGGACATTATTTTAGAAATCTAGAAGTAGAAATCTATATGGTTCAATTATGTATATACTAATGTGGACTAGAAGGTTTTTTAATAGCATTCCTATAGTTCTCACCCACTTTTATAAAAAATATACTATGGAGAAAGGAATTCTGAAAATTATGTGAAACTAAATGAGGAATTTCTTATATTATCACCAATAATCAAATAACTTCTGCTCTCCTTTTATCACATTAAAAGGCAAATTGAGTCCATTTGGTGTGTGAGTGTGTGTGTGTGTGCATGAGAGAGAGAGAGAGAGAGAGAGAGAAAGAGCGAGAGAGAGCTACTTTTGTCAACCCACCCTCTTCTTTTGGTGAGCTTTATTTTTTTTCTTTTTATTAATATGTAATGAGGAAACATAGACACCTCTTCATTATTTTATAAAGAAAAGAATTCTTTTGCATTAGTCTGGTGTGTTGGCTACACTAAATTATTAAATTCATTGCTGAATTAAAGATAAAATTTTCCAAATTGAAATTTTTCAGGTTTTTTTCCTTCTTGCACTATCTAGAGAAAGTAGAATATTTAAAAATTTTTACAAGATCTTGGCCCTCACATAGGCAGCACAACAGATTCAGAGACATCCAGAATGAATCCATTTTCTCAGCAAGACAGGAGACTTCATGCCTCTGGTAAAGACTCAAAGCATGAGTCTGTTGTAGGAAAGATGAAAATTAATTACTCTCAACATCTTTGTGTTTTACAGTTTACAGCCAGACAGACAGGCATCCTCCTAAATCAGAGCCCTTCCCTTCTAGCTCAGGATTCTGGATACTTCATAAAGAAAAAGCTTGCTGCCACCCTCAAGGAACTCAAACTATCTGATTTTTTTTTTATTTGCTGCTGCCATTAGATTGAAATGATTTTTCTTCAGTTTGCTCAAAGCCAGATTTAAAGTCAGGTCCCAGAGGTAACAGGAAAGTCGATCCCCTAAGCTACTCAGTCGTTGTTTGCTTTTTTTACATGTAATATCCTATTTCTAAGCCAGAGTGTAATTTAAAATACAAAACACTCTCTACATAAATATGTCCTTTGGAAATTTTGCTATCTAACATTTAATAGATGTTAACTAAGTGCTCCTATATCATGTTTGTTGGGGAGAACAAGAGAAATACTCAATATGCTTTGAAATTGAGAAATATTTCCTAATAGCCTTTTTCTTTTTGAATGTTATATATTTCTCTTCTGCTTCAAATCAATACTAATAAGTCTCATTTTAATGATAGCATCATCAAATTTTGCATTTATAATACAACTAAATATGCCAAAATGAATTGCAAACATTTTGCACGCAATGCTACCTGGTTATACATTCAAAGATCCCACCTTTGCAGACAGAGCTTGGCTGCTGTACAGCCAGGCACAGCAAAGGGTTACTTTCACCCAGCCATTGTGAGTGCGAGCAACAGGAATCCATTGGCTTTAATTTGTCCATGTCTTTCATTTGATACTACCAGTATTAATAGCTTTGCAAGGAAATTCTGCAGTCATTAATCATAATAATTAATCAGATCCAATTATATTGCATATAAATGCGAACAAATTGCTGAAAAAATAATGATCTATCACCAACGTGTCACAAGGAAAAAGAGACTAAAATAGTAATTAGAAGCAGGGATTTAGTTGTATACAAGTGCCCTGCAACTGATTTTTAACAGTATGATGATCTGATGATGTAATTAGGAGAAAGTCTAGCAGGCTTTTTCAGCAGACTGTCTAATGACTGTGCAACTGGAGGAGAGAAGGAGTACTTTCATCAGCAATCATTTTTATACTGGCTCCTGAACTTCATGTCAGTGGATGAAATAGATTGAGTGGACATGTTGTATTAGTGTTTTAACAGTGGGACTTAAAGTGTGCCTGCTTGTCCTTTCAGGGCCTTCAGTCTTTATTTTTAAGGCATTGCTGTTTGATAGCTAAAGACTGTTTAAGTCAGAGACCAAGAGTCATTTGTTTTTACCTTCATAATTATAAAAATGCCTGCTTGCAATTAAAAATGAAATGTTTCAGACATAGGATGTTAAAGTAGATGATACCCTGCAGGTAGCATCAATGGTAGTTATTTTCATCAAATTTTTCCTTTTCCATGAATTGAAAGGATTTCATAGAATGGAATTACTCTGTTTTCCCTTTCGTTCATCCATCCCTAGAGGTGAAGCAGATTTTTATCTGAAATCACCTTTTAATATGACATGAGTTTTCCTTAAGGAAACCCCTAAACCTAACCAAAGTAAAATGTTGAGTGGAAAGTTAATCTCTGAAATAGTTTCAACGTACATTTTCTTCCCATCCCCCTACTTTGCTATCTTTATTCTGTCCCTCACATTCAAATTCTCGGAATACCTTTTTCAGTTAAAGCTTGTGTTATGTACCCTGAGAATTAGCACCCATTTTCATGTGCTGGACAAATATGTGTTTTAAACCTTTCCAAATGTTTCACTGCTGGTCCAATGGATTACACAGGAAATAGTTAACTGAAGATTGATGAGCACATTTATGATAGGTTTACTACTTGAAAATAAATGTTAGATTCATCATAGTTTTCAATACTAAGCACTGCACTTTACTGTCTTTGATCTCAGTGTTGTGACTACTACAAAGAAATAAAACCTTATCTTACCTTTTCCAGCATCTACTGCAGAAGACCTCAATAATGCATAAGAACATCTGGAAGTACGGTAATTTCAGCTATCAGAGATAAGAATTGACACAGAACAGGTAAACCCTACAAAGTCATCATGTTGAAATGAACTGATTAAGGTTTGCTAACATAAAAAATCATGTATAGTGTTTTCATGCTTGCTACTTCTTGCTAGTTTATACAATTTTTTTTTAAAAAAGGAATGCCAATTATATATATTTAATAGGTTGATTAGCTGGTAGCATTATTATATTTTACATAAAGAGACAGAAATGACTGCAGATCTATCGCTACATACACCTATTTAGAGTTAACTATGAGGTCATAGAAAATACATGGGCATAGTAAACAGGATTTTGAAATGACAATTTTTTACTGGTTGCAAGTGCTAATTGCTAGTTTCTCAAGGGTATAGAATTAATCACCTGCTAGATTTACAGTCTCTAGGTTGAGACCTGAGGATGGAGGCAATAAGAAAAGCTCTTGAGGGACATATCATATGGTGAGTCTAAATATCAGTCTCTATGCATATGTAAATTGGCAACAAAATTTTTTCAAAGCTCAAGTATGCTAATTTCAAACAGGCAAGACTAAAGCTAGCTTTTAGCAGCTGTTTAACGTCTGCCTGTGGGTGGTAGAGAGAGCTTAAAATACAAGCAAACAGTGGTGCATAAGTAATTAAGCAACATTTTGCTGGGCATAAATAATTCTGTTTATATTGCTCTTTTGAAGAGTATAGAATACAAAATAACAGATCAAGTGAACCTTTGGTCACCAGAGGTTAACTGTTCTTCCTCCTTACCTTTTCTCTAGTTTCCAATTTTAAGAAAAAAAAATGAAGTCTGGCTTACTATCATTTATAACTTGGGTGAGGGGGGAGAAATGGAATTCCTTATTGGAGAAAAAAGTAACTCTAGGAATAACAATATTTCTACTTTAGTGACTTTGTGGAGGTCATGCTCCTCTAATAATTTACTTTAGGGTAGTAGAAGTCATACCTATTTTCAACTTGGTTATAGGAGGACATCCCTTATTTTAAAAATGTTTTGGCTTTCATGATTAGACAATATTATCTTCCTTTTTGTTTTTGTTTTTTTTTTCTTTTCATTAAAATGAAAAACCTGCCATTCAACTAAAGTAGATTCAAAATTATTAGGATATCTGCAGTTCATAAAACAAAATGGCCTGAATGTTGCGATTCTTGCCTAAATTATTACATGCATTAAAATAATAATAAGAAAGTAGTTATTAGTGCTACCTCATAAAATGAGAATTACTTATATGAGTGAACTATGGACAAGGTAGTCACCTCATTTTGACAGTTTTTGTTAAACTAGAAGAAGTGTTTAAAAGCTTAAGAAAAACTGGTGTTTAAAAAGGGTCTTATTTGATTCTGTAAAAACCTTGAAATTGACCAGAAGAAGGATGAAAGATTAAACACGATTTGGAAATACCTAGTCTGGAAAAAAGGATTATAGATCCTAACTGTGAAAAGAGTCAGGGGTTTAAACTTTGTTTGCATTAAATATTCATGATTTAAGGAGTTAATGGTAAAAGAAAATACTCAGTTGGGTATCTGATTTTGTAAAGGGCTTTTTGGCAAACGAGGAAGCAAGAGAGGCAGGAATAGTGTTTTGTGCATAGGCCTGCTATTTTTCCCCAAGCCTTGAAATGAGATTTACCAAATTCTCTTTTATCTGTCTTAAAAATTCCTAGGAAATTAGCAAATGTTAAATTAAAAAAAAAAACCTCTTCCCTTTTCTCCCAAACCTTCATTTCTCTAATCTTGCAGTTAGAATTCTGACCTGTTTCAAGGGATGAGTATCCAGATAAACATGGTTTGAGCAGAGGATTGTCATAGGGAACCTTAGTTTCTAATCTAGACAGATTCATGATCTGTTTAAGAGAAAGGCATTTAATCTTTTTGAGCCCTAATTTCTTCTTCTTTTGTATTATGGCAGCATTAATATCGGCTTCTATCTGTCTCTCTGGGAATTGGTGAGGTTTAGTTAAATGGAGGGGGAGTGGAATGTTTTCCTCCTGGGATGTGTGCTTATTTTCTGCAGGCCACAGGGGTATCATACCAAGTAGGACCAAAAGAGGTTCCCTAAGGTGAGGAATTAAGTCTTTTGCACCTATTTTCTCAATTATTATGAACATTTAGTGGCAAAACAATAGTCATGGATAGCCTTTACATTCAAGATAATATCCTTCTGTCAGTTAGGTTCACTGTCTTGGTGTCCCAGCTCCTCACTTTTACTTGCCCTACATAACCAGTCCATTGCCAAATCTTGGTGTTACCTTCATAAAACCTCTCATATGTGTCCCTTTCTTTCTACTCACATAGCCACAACCTCACTTCTGGCTCTGGTCACCTTTCTCCTAGACCATGGCAATAACCTTATAACTGGTTTCCCTGCCTCAAGTATCTCTCCACTTCAACTCTTTCTCCAATCAGCTGCCAAGGTCCTTGTTTTAAATTATAGATCTGACCATGTCACCTCAATGCTCAATGATCTTCAGTGGTTCCCTCACCTGCAGGATCTAATATAAACGCTTCTTTCAGGCATTTAAAGTCCTTCATACACTGTCCCCTTCCTATCTTTCTGGTCTTCTTACACACAACTTGCCTCTGCTCATTTAATGATCCAGCTATTTTGGCCAATTTGATGTTTCTCATACATAAAAATCCAACTCTTGACTCAATGCCTTTTTACTGGCTGTCCCCTAGTCCGAGCTGCTGGTCTTCCTCACCTGCACCTCTTGGTTTCCTTGACTTCAAGACTCAGTTCAAATCCCAATTTGGAAAGGAGACTTTTCCTGATTCCCTTAGAAGATTCTAGTGCTTTCCCTTCTCTGATTCTCTGATTCCCTTATATCTTATATCTTCTCTCTCTCTCTCTCTCTCTCATCTCTCTGTTTCTCTGTCTCTCTCTATATATACATATACACACACATATAGATATATAGTTATTGTTTTATACACCCACACCCATAACTATACACACATACACATATATGTGTGTGTGTGTGTATATATATATATATATATATATATATGTATAGTTGTTATTGTTGTTATCTTGTTTTCAGTCATGTCTGACTCTGTGACCCCATTTGGGATTTTCTTGGCAAAGATATTGTAGTGGTTTGCTCGTTCCTCCTCCAGCTTGTTTTATAGATGAGGAAAGTGAGGCAAATAGTATTAAGTGACTTGCCCAGAGTCACACAGCAAGTAAGTGTCTGAGGCCAAATTTGAAATCAGGATGAAGAGTTTTCCTGACTTCAGGCCCAGCACTCTATCAACTGTGCCACCTAGCTTCCAGTTCATATTTTATATGTACTTCATTATTTACACATTGTCGCTGCCATTAGAATGTATGATCCTTCAGGGTAGGAGCTGCTTTTTACCTTTGTATCCCCAATGCTTAGCACAGTGCCTGGCATATGGTAAATAATTCATGCTTGCTGACTTACCAATGAGTTATATAAAGAAGAATAAACAAATTAAATACTTAAATTGATTACAATGGGTAGTATCCAGATAAGGAGTTCTCTTAGAGAATACTATGAATCCAATGAACTCAAAAAGTAGTATAATCCAGCAAAACTCACCTACTTACTGTTCCTAGTACTCCATCTGTCATCTCTATGCCTTTGCATTGACTGTTTCCCCACTCCACCCCACCCCCACCATGTTTAGAATGGACTCTGTCCTGCCCTTTTCCTTTTGACTCCTTCACTGGGAGAGGTAGGTGCCATTGGTCTAGGAAGACAAGATTCAGAGCCTGGAAAGTCAGACAATTTTTGAGAGCAGTGACCATGATGTCCAAAAGGGGAACTGTTTGTTTTTTGCAGAATGAAGGCAAGCAAGATTTCACAAGGATATATTTCCATCTAAAGAGGGAAATAGAAACTCTCAAAGTTCAATTTGTTCCTAATAAACGAAATTCAGAGAACTAGGCCTTTTCAGAAGCTCTTCCATAGAATAAGGAATGATTAGTTCGTCTAGGTATGGCTTATCTCTCATCTGAGTTTATTGATAAGGCGAGCCGGCTCTACCTTGAGCTTCTGTACTTGTTCTCGTCCCTAAGAAGCATGAAGTTATACCTAATAATGTTTTACCTAAGCACCAAATTAAAGTCTGTTCACAATTCATGTTGGGATGTACTTTACCTAAACTGTGTTTTTTTAGGGACGCTTTACTTCCAACATTTAGTTGGCCTAGATGTTGAAAGATGTGATTGCCTGGAATGATGGACAATGTGTATGCTAGTTTTTGCTGTGCACAAACAAGACACATCTCTGCCTTTTAATTGCCTCCTGGAGTTTACTAAATGAAATTACACATCTAGAGTGGGAAAAAAAACCTTAGAGGTCACCTAATCTCACCTCCAAATTTTACACAAAAAGAAATCAGAGACTAGAGAATTTAGGTGACTTGCCCAGTCACACAGTTCTTAAGTAATAAAATTAAAGTTCCAAATTTAGTCTCTCTTCTTCATATTCAATTGTTTTTACAATGCCATGATGAATGTATTCAAATTATTGTAGTAGATTATATGTTGGACAATTTTGTATCTTTTAGATTACAAGGTTTCTGATGATCAGTATGTTCATCCTTGAATAAGTAATCTAAACATTTATTATGGAACTAGGTGCCCTCTAAACACTTGAAAGGACCTCTTGACTTATTGGAGATGGTCTTATTTCTGGTCTTAAAGAAAAATGGAACTCCCATTATAAAAAAAAATTCCTCTACTGAAGGATGTCAGAATACTCTTTCTAATTTAGAGCTTTTGAAAGTTAACTAAACATTGAGAGGTTATATGAATTCTACATGGTCACATACAGCTAGTGTGTATCAGAGATAGGATGTAAACCTATGTCTACATGACTCCAAGGCTGATCCTCTATACAAAGGGCCAAGTTACTATTTTGAGGTCATCAAGTCCAACCCTCTCACATTACAGATGAGGTGGTTCCTTATTTTTCCTGTGGTGCTATGTGTTTCTCCCAAAAGGATTCATCCCCTCTATTGATAACACTTCATGATAATGGAAAATTGAAATGGAAGCCTTTGTCTCTTTGGATTTTATACTCATTTATTTTCCTTCATCACTGCTTTTATTTGAGATGGTTGTGTATGTAGTTTTGAGATCAACAGCAGCTGAGAAACTTCTTTGATTCTCATTTATCAATTACATGGCAACCAACAGGTAAATAGGAAATATAACAACAAATATTTGGCAACTGCATGAATTTTAAACTTCTAAGTGGGTAGGGTGTTGTGTGTATGTGGTAGGAGTTCTGTTTTGTTTTTTTTTTTTTTTTACTTTGTATTAATACTGTACTTTAGAACAATATGGATAAACCTGAAAATCTATTTCAGATTCCTTTATTTTGACAACTACTTTATATTTGCTTGAATAAATATTTTATTATGAAAGGAATGTCATTGAAAAGAAGAGAACCCCCACATTGCTAACTTCTTAAGAACAGTGCAAAAATGCACATTCAATAAGCTGATGGATATTAACATTCTGTTGGTTGCAACCAATTCAGGTGAGGTTTTGTTTGTTTGTTTGTTTGTTTGTTTTTTTCAAAAAGTCCACATATGAGTCAAAAAAAATTATCCAGCTGTCATGATAGTGTGACAGAATTTAGTCCTTTCCTGAAAAGCTTCCTTGTCCCTAGAGTATAAAGACAATAGTACACTATATAGAGAGCCAATAAATCAATTAGCTTTAACAGCCAGAGTTCAGGAAATGCATTTATTCTCTTCGATGAAAACACAGTTTTTACATGTAGCCATACTTCATACTGTTAAGGTCAATTTTTCATGTCGAAATTATATCTAGTAGCTGAAAAATCACTTATGAATTTCATAAAGCAGGGGGAAATGGAGTTACTAATGCAGGCACCCAAGTTTGTTTTATTTGTAATTATCCATCTTTAGAGTAATTGAGATTCTAAACAGCAGCTAATAGCTTGGCTGTCTCAAATTACTACTGCCTGCAACTTTACCTTGCCAAATATCAGTGAGCTTTTCAATTGTAACACTACCACTAAAGCCTGGGTCATTTTAGAGCAATTAATTGGAAGAGGTGATTAATAGCTTAATAATGGGTTGCTCTGCGTTTAAAAAGTACAAGAGACAGGTATAGGAAAGGAAGATGCAATTTTGTATCCCTGAAACATAACCTAATTGAAAAATCAGCAGTTAGTCTTATTTACTTTAGGCTTGTATTTCCAAACCCACTTTTGATCTGCTCTGAGAGAATGGGTAAATCTGGAGAGCTTTTTTAAATTAACTCCTTGAACATTGAACACGGTATGAATTTAAGGAGCGCAAGCTTTTCCATGGTGCCTGCTGGGCCTCAGGCTACTTCATGAGAACTTGAGGGTGGAGAGTAGTGAATGTCTCTCAGGACATGCAGATGGTACTGTTCTGGGAAGAAATCTAGCAAGCTAGTGTATGAGTTCATAAGCACAGTTTCATATACAATAACCTTCTGACTGTAATACCTGGGAAGCCTCTATACCAATTGCCCCCTTCCCACTGTTCCTAGCTTTAAGAAGGATTTAAAGATAGTAAAAGCTTAGCTATAAAGCATATTAAGTCTATTGTAAACTGTCTGATGAACTGATTAATATAATCTTGTATAGGCACTGAGCTAAAAAATCATTCTGGGTCTCAAGGAAATGGGGCAGCAAGGCAAATCATATAGTAGAACATGGGAAAACAGATTTAGAATTCAAGGTTACCTAATCCATTCCCTGCATTTTAGAGATGAAGAACCAAGTACAAAAAGTACTTGGCCAGAATGCTTGTGCTCATTTAGCCAAGTGACATGGGGAACCAAAAGAGATTGTGGCCCTTATGATAAAAAGGCAGGGATAGAATTGGTTAAGTGAACTGGGTCAATGCAGACTTTCTAGTTGGTGAGTATTTCAGATTTATCTGTAGAGAGGTATTCTATTTAGTTATGGAACTCTCATTGATACACCATCTGCTGTTCACCTCCATTACACTATTTGTTGGTCTACTTGCTTCTTAAGTATCTTTTCTCCCCCCCACCCCCATCCCCAACCCCCATGTACATTCTGAGAAAAAAAATATGGACTTGAACCAGCACAAATTTTTCTTTCTCTGTATAACAGCAACTGCATTGTCAGCAAAGATGTCTTTATATGGAGCTCTCTTTGGGTTTGCCCTGATCCCTCAGCAGACAAATAGCTAAATGAAAGGAGTAGTCATTGGTTGGTGGGAGGTAGGGTGATAAAGAGATAGTTATTACTAATTGTTCTACCTTATCCAATATCCTCTTGCTCTACTGCTTCTTGTCTTAGTCTATCTCAAATACTTTCTTTGAGGTACAGGGCTGTTGGGTACACCCTGTACTCTCAAACCCATGAAGAGATATTAGCAAGGAGCTAGGGTTTTATTTTAGCTACCTGATCCCCCTTCCCATGAAGCAAAGATTCTTCCATCTTAAACCTGAATCTTGAAAGGAAAGGAAATTCTAAATAGAACCCCCAACTTGTAAATTATTTCCCTCTTCCTGTCTATCAGATAGACTTAGTCAGTCCTTCTTAGAGGAGATTCTTGTTCTCAGGTTGCCATCATGTCATCGTATCAGGAACCAGATGTTTATATAACGACCCTTATTTCTCTCTCACCTTCATTTTAGAATTAAAATATTGTAGAAACTGGGAAATTATGTAAATGAGTATAGTATGCATTTATCCTTGCTTCCTACCATTAAAATGTACTGCCATCAGTCAAGATCAACCAGCTGTGATTAAGACTGAGTGGCACACCAATGGTGAGAATGGCCAATCAGTTGAAAACAAATATTAGAAAGGCATTCATCAGATTACCATCTGCTAACCAACAAAGACCCCACTATAATCATTATAAGTCAGTGACTAAGAAAGTCATGAGTGAAATTAAAATGATTCCAACGAAAGACAAGATAACACTGGAAAAGTAGATTGTACTCTATCTTAAACCCTCCAGAAGAGACTTCTCTTCCTAAGTGAACAGAGGGAATTTGTGATGACAGAAGGTGTCACTTGATGATCTGATCAGCTCCCATGGATTTAATTATTATCTCTATGCTGATGATTCTCAAATCTACCTTGCCCTAACCTCTCTGTTGACCTCCAATCTCACATCTCCAACTGTCTTTCAGAAGTCCTAAACTGGGTGTCAAATAGATACCTTAAACTCAATACAACCAAAATTGAACTCGTTAAATTCCCCCACCTCCTACCTTCCATATTACTGCAGAGGGTAATACCACCCCAGCCCAGTTCCTCAGGCTCACAACATAGGTATCATGCTTGACTCTTTACTGTCTCTCACCCTCATATCCAATCTGTTGCCAACACTTGCCATTTCACCTTTGTTGGAACACCCCTTTTTCTCTTCTGACACTGCTACTACTTTGATACAGGACCTCATCAAATCATTCCTGGATAATTGCAATAGCTGCTGGTAGGTCTGCCTACCTCAAGTTTCTCCTTGCTCTAATCTTGCCTCTATATAATCACCATAATGATTTTCCTAAATTGTGGTTCCAGTCATCTCATCCACCACTTAAAAAAACTTGAGTGGCTCCCTATTGCCTCCAGTATCAATAATAAAAATCTTCTGGAATTCAAAGTCCTTTATAACTTAGCCTCCTCCTGGCTGGTTGCTGTCCTTCATTCTCGAAGAGGAGCAAAATGACCTCACTATGCTAGAGTCAAATTTCAGTGTGTCTGACTGTGACTGACCAGACCAATATGAGCTCAGAATGTTCTACTATAGGTCAGGCACAAGTAGTCCATGTGAATATTTAGGGTGGATTCTTTAAATTTGTGCATCTTGTGTTTCTTTTGAGATATTTCAATTCTACTCCTACCTTATTATTCAATATGTACTCTTCAATCTAGTAACACTAGTCTCCTGGTTGTTCCACAAATAAGACACTCCATCTCATGACTGGATATTTTCACTAGCTGCTTTCTGTGCCTGGAATGCTCTTCCTCCTCATCTCCACTTCCTGGTTTCTCTGGCTTCCTTGAAGTCCGAACTAAAATCTCATCTTGGAAACCTTTCCCAAACCCTCTTAATTCTCATATTTTCCCTTTTTAAATTATTTATCCTATATATATATATATATAGCATGTTTGTATATGTTTCTTTGCTTGTTGTCTCTCCCAAAAGATAGTGAGTTCCTTGAGTGGAGGTACTGTTTTTTGTCTTGAGGGAAGGTACTATTTTTTGTCTCTTTTTGTATCCCCAATGCTTAGTATAGTACCTAGCACATGGTAGGAATTTAATAAATGTTTGCTGATTTCCCACTAACAGAAGGACTTTCTTTGGGTCTTCTTGTCCAGAAAATTCCTTTCACTTTATCAATAAAATATTTATCAAGGCTTTAGCTTCATTTTGATGATCTTATGTTTATATTGATTTGTGTAATTAAAGGTGATACTGTACACTCTAGTCAGAGATTCAAAACATAAGAGTCTGGCTTATTATTGTTAAATTAAATTTAAAAAACATTTATTTACTACTCTAGACATACATGCAAGGGAATATTTACATCTCTTTGCTGAGATGAAGAGTATTGGCCAAGGAGTTATGAAGTTTTGAGTTTAAATTTGGCTTCAGACACTTATTAGCCATGTGACTCTGGCTAAGTTAATTAATTCTGCCTTAGTTTCCCTATCTGTATAAAAGGAATAATAATGGCACCTACTTTCCATAATTTTTGTGAAAATAAAAATAAAATAATATTTCTAAAGTGCTTTGTAAACCTTAATGCACTATATTAGTTAATTATTATTATTAGCTAGCTTATTATCATCATTATTATTGTTGTCAATGCTCAACTTTCCTGGTTTTAACATTCCCAGAAAATGATGTGAAAGTAAAAAAAATAAAAAACGTGGAGTCACTACAGTGATAGGGACTTTGGGAGTTGCTTACAGGAGAGCAGGCCCAGCCCTGGGCAGCCACCCCTGTGGGACCCAGATTTCTGGTGCTCTTCAAATGTCTAGCTCTACAATTAATGTTGCCAAACAACTTTTACATTGACTTGGAAACTGGAAATTTTGAGAAATTGAGACTGAAAGATATCATTTCTAAGAGAACTAAACATCAAGAATTAGTGAGTTGTTTAGGCTGGAAAACTGCTGAAGAGCTGTATTCCTGTAGTGATGATCACCAAATAGTCAAATAGAACTTGTTAACAAGAGAGACCAGCCAAATTGTCAAGCTACGTGATAACATTTACTCCCTTGATCTCCACTGGCTCCCAAAAAGCATCGGTGTGAAGTAGCAGATGCAGGATGAGAGCTTTGTCCTCACCAATTCTGATGGATTTGAGTATTATTTCTTTTATAACTCATGTTGATTGTTGGCACAGACAAGTAGAATGATTTGCTCATGCTCAAATGGAAAGTGATCTCTGTCATGGCTTATAATACCATTTGGAGCTAAGCTGAAGGATGTATTTATGTGTGCAGTGTTACTGTCTGTGTGCTGCAGATTCAAGTGGAAGATTGTTCATCTGGTGATGATTTTAGATGGTACAATCCTAATAATTTAGGAAACAGTATCATTTCTTTTGCCTTGAATTATTTGGTTGCCTACCAGCAATTTAACTGACTTCACTAGGAACAATTGTCCAGTCATCTGTTTCCCTTGAGCCTTTGAGGAAGCTTGATGTTGTGGAAGGTGTACAGGTTAAGTAGAAGGCAGAGCCCTGAGTTTGAGTATAAACTTTATCATTTAGAGGATTTGTGATGTTTGGTGAATCACTTAGTTCCTCTGCCTCTCCTGCTAGAGTACAAACTCCTTGAGGACAGGGGTTATGTCACAGGCTTTACTGGGCAATTTACCCTTAGATTCCTGGCACTGACTCAGTGCCTGGCAACAGCAGTCACTTAAGAAATGCTTGTTTATTGGTAAAGTTGTTGTAAGAGTTAAATGAAATAACACACATGAAAATACTACTGTGTAATTGGAAAGGACTGAATAAATAAAGGGAAGCTGCTAGAGGGGACAGTTATAGATAGGAAACAAGATTCAAGGTTGCAAATGTAATTTTGAAAATTTATAAGATTTAACTACATTAATGATCTTGAATTTATATAATAAATACTTAATATTCTTGTTAGGGTTATTGTGTGGCTTCAAGAAAATTCCTAGACTATCCAGCTTCCTGTTATGTTTCAAAAGCTGTCTTGTAACAGATTCTGATTTTTTTTAAAATTAGAAAAACATTTTACACAAAACATTATAAAAATTATGGTTTTCTTCCACTCAGATTAGAATTATTTGAATTTCAGAATTATATATACATGTGCACACATATATGTATATATGTGTGTATATACATATATACATGCATATGTGTGTGTGTATATATATGTATATGTGTGTATATATATATGTATATATATATATGTATATTATACATACCCTAAAGAATTTCAAGAAAAGGTTACAGATGGCTTAGAAATGAATGACTGGCTATGTGCAGAACAGTCAATCTGTGACTAGGAAAGGGGCTTAGAGCTACCCTCTGGTCTAGGGAGCTTCACTGAGAGAACACAGAGAAAAGAACTCCAGATAAGCAAAATTAAGGAGAGTTGAGGAATAAAAAAAAACAAGAAAATTAAGAAACTCCTCCAGGTTATGAAACTAATAATACCCAACATTTTCATAGCATTTTCATAGTTGATGAAATATGTTGGCCAATATTATCACATTGGGTGAACCAACATAGAAGTAGGTGGGCTAGTTATGAAGTAGATAGGACAACTGCAAAGGCCCCTTTTTCAAATGAGGAAATACAGAGGGGTGAGGGAAGTTTAAGTGACTTGCCTAAATTTATCCAACTAGAGAGTGGTAGAGTCTGGACTCTTTTGACCAAGTTTAATGCCCTTTCTATTATATCCTGCTGCCTTCTATGTCTGTATCTGGAAAGAGGAGAATCAATGTGCAGAGGACTGGAGTTGGTTTCCCCTGCAGGTCTAGTTGATCTAATCCCATGAAGTAAGGGGCAGATAACAAAAGGCAACATAGACTTGTTTTGGCTAAATCTGTCAGATACATTAATGTACAAGCTACCTGGTGAGAGAGATTTCTAACTAATAGAATTTCTCCTCTTAAGTTGGAGAAACAGTCCTTCCCAAGCAGTTTCTAACTCACAATTTATAGTAATAGAGAAACAAAAAAAATGAAGAAATTCCACAGCAATGATAAAGTAACATAGTTTCAGTTGAAGTTTTTAGAATTACTAAACTCAATGTTAATATCAGGATAAAACTAAAGAGAAGTTCTATCTCCCCCAAAATCTAATTCTGTTAGGTGATAGTAAAGAAAAAAGAACCAGTCCTCTCTTGATCTGGTCTCTCATAAACTTTTCTCTCATTTTGGTTAATAAAAGTACATTCACTCTATAGATCTAGGCACTGGTTCTGACTTTTTGGGTAACTGAGTAAACTCTCTGTTTTTTCAAATGTATATTTAATTTACACCCAGTAGTACTGACAATAGCCTACGCATCTTTGTCCCCTTCTAAACTTCCTTTTGCTCATGTACATTCTAAAATATTTCATTGATATTCTTTTCTTTTCTTTTTTTTGGGGGGGGCATTGCTATCACTACACCTTAGTTAAACATCCCATTCAAGAATAACCTTCCCTTGTAACAAATAGCTAGAATCAAATAAAGCAAATTCATACAAACACACACACACACACACACACACAGAGGCAGTCAAAAATGTAAATATTGATACATTGAACCTATGGGAAATAGGGGATTAGTTTCCCACAACCACCAAAACCCATAATAATTTACTAGAGATTGCTAAAAATATACTTTTCTACATACAGTTCTTTATAACAAAACATTAATTCTAATAATATGCATTTTCCTAAAACAATAACCATGAAATAACCCAAAAATGGAGAACACAAAATAAAATTGGTAACATGCAAAACATTTTTTATTTCTAGAAATTCTCAAGAATTCTGTGATTTTATGCTAATATCTTAACTCTAAAAAAAAAACCTTGATTTCATAACTCATAAAATCTACAGTACCATAAATACTTTTCTCCTTTTTTGCAGATATAAGGAATCATCAGACTGACAGGGGCTCCAGATATTCTGGCCTGAAGTGTGTTTAACACCTTTATTTTCTCATTAAGCTGTATCACTGACTTTGCACACTTAGGATTAGAGCCCAAATGATTTGCACTATGCTTTGGGGGCATGATTGCAACACAAAACTTGAGTTTAAAGGTAAACAATGAAAATATGCAATGAATACACTGGGAGTTCTTTACAAGGGTAGAGTGAAGTGCTTAGCTGGTATCCTGCTGTACACCTCACATTTTTTCTCTACCATACATAGTTGCTAATATCAGAAAGTGAAAATAAGGTTACTATAAAATCATGTAAATTCTTGACATCATCAAAGTTGAGGATTGGCATTATTATTATGCTGAAAAGAGCCATTATTATACTTGACTTAAGCATGTGTGATTTGAAACTTTCTACATGGGTTTAGGGGTACCAGGATTTGCAGTCTGAATATATAGGGCTATTTGGATGTGGATGTTTTATAATACAGGTTTATAGGAGGTAAAAGTTACCTATCATAATGGCTAGGGTAGATTAAACAAAAGCTTACTCAGAGGATTCTCACTTCTAAAAATGTCTGATTTTGCTTTGGTGAATGAAAAGTGTGTCTAAAACTGAAAGGGAGTATGAGCAAGCACTGAGCTTTAGAGGGGGGAAAACAATGGATTTCAGTCTTTTCTCAAAAAATAATTAAACTCCAGTGGCCTTCTATCACCACTAAAATCAAACATAAATTCTCTTTCTGGAGTTCAAAGTCCTAGTCCCCTCCTTCCTTCATATACATTACTTCTTTCTCCCACCCTCCATGTACTTTGTAATCCAGGGGTACTGGCCCCCTTGCTGCTCTTTGCACACGATACTCTATCTTCCAGCTGGGCCTTTTTGCTGGCTGTCACCTAGGTCTGGAGTTCTCTCCTTCCTCGTCTCTTATCTCCTGGATTTCCTGGCTTCCTTCACATCTCAGTAAAATCCCACTTTGTACAAGAAACCTTTTCAGTTCCCCTTAAAGCTAGTGCCTTCCTTCTGTTGATTATCTCCAATTTATCCTGTTCTTTTTATATCTTGTTTATATACAGTTCTTATCTCCAGGATCAAATAGAAACTTTAGTACTCAAAGTCCTTCAAAACCTGGCCTTTTTCAAACTTTCCAGTCCTCATATACCTTACTCTCCTTCGTGAAATCTATGATCTATCTCCATTGGGCAACAAGTTGTTCTTCACAAAAGAACCTCCAACTTATGATTCTTTGCCTTTGAACTGTCTGTCCCTCATGACTAGAATGCTCTCCCACCTCACTTTCACTTCCTGCCTTCCTTCAACAATCAGCTTAAGTCCCATCTTCTGCAAGGGGCATTTCCTGGTCTTTTTTGACCCCTATCCCCTTATACCTTTCCTCTGAGACCACCTTCCATTGCTCTGTATATATTTTCTTTGTACTTCCTTAATCTTGGTACTTTTATCTCTAGTTTATCCTGGATAAATAGATGTTTTTTTTTGGGGGGTGGGGCATTGTTTGCATGTTATCATAGATGTTTGCATGTTATTAATCATATTAGACTGTGTGCTCCTTGAGGACAGGTACTGTGGTTTTTGTCTTTCTTTGTATTACTAGGGCTTAGCACATTAAGCACTTAATAAGTGCTTGTTGTCTTCATGATTGATTGGAAAATGTTCTTATCTCCCTATAGTACTGCTTATCTTTCTCTAATTTCTCATAGCAAAGAAAAGTAAGTTTAATTGAAAAACAAACACTAAACAAATTTCGGAACAAAATATGTTGATGACATCTTTCTGTTTAAAACATTTTTCCTTTTCTAGAAATTTATAAACAGTAATGTTCTTTTGTTTCATATGAAACAAAGCTATTTTCTACTGGGCTAGGATATAGAGCAGCAGAACTATTGCAGTGGTAGTCTTGCTTGTGGGCTGGGAAAGCCCTAGGCAAAATTGCTAAATTTGCAATGTTTGTCCTTTCCTGCTCTTTCTCTCCTCAGGGGACTTCCTTGCTTTTCCAGTGCATGTCATAGTTCCCTCATACTTTAGTGCTTAGCAAAGTGCCTGGCACATAGTAGGCACTATGTAAATGCCGATTCCTCCTTTCTCCTTCCTCTACTCTCGCCCTAATATTCATACTAATATAATAGTGATTGATAAGATGTAAATGATCTAGGGTGATGGGAATAATATTTACAATTTCATAGGTTCAAAGCATTAAGATAAAGCACTGAAACTTTGCAGTTAAAATATTAGATGTTGGCTAGTGGGTGAGTAAGGATTATTTTGGTCACCCTTGTCCCTAGAATTGTGAGAGATGCTTACTTGGTCAGTCTGCTCATAAGGGTGGATCTGACTTAAGTATGAATGGAGGAGTAAATAGCATAGTCCAAACAGCCTTGAGAAATATCACCATACTTACTCCACTTCTCTAAGTGTCTGTGAATGTGGCTACTGCGTGGACTTTAGGGAAGAATGCTCTGTTAAATGCTAAGCATTTTTTTGGTTCCAAGGTGAGGCCAGCTAGCATAAGCCAGGACTATGGGCATAGTTGATCATGACCTTTGAGATATAGGACATTCTTCGATGATGATAGCATTGATACTGTTAAAGTTTGCTATACCCTATACATGTATTATCTCACTTGATCCTCATAACAAGCCTGAAAGGTAGGTGCTATTTTTATTCCCATTTTAAATATGAGGAAAGTGAAACAGGCAAAGATTGAGTGGCCTGCCACAGGTCACACAACAAGTAAGTGTCTGAGGCTGGATTTGAACTCAGGAATTCCTGACTCCTGCTCTATTGCTCTATCATTATCCACTATCCCCAGAGGAAAATGAGGCAGGCAGAGGTTAAATGATTTGCCCAGGGTCACACAGCTAGTAGATGTCTAAGGCTGGATTTCAATTCAGGTCTTGCTCACTCCAGGTCCAATGCTCTATCTACTATCCATTCATCTCAGAAGGAATCAATTCAATTCAAGACATTGTATTAAGCATATGATATGCGCTTAATAGATATGGGAGATACAAAGTTTTTGTAACACGTAGTTCTTGCTCTCATGGAGCTTACAGTCTCATAAAAGAGTAAGAAAAGTGCCTATTGCTAAAGATCGTACAACAAAACATGTGAGGTCTGAGGTGGAAGGTCAATACAGATCGAAGATCAGGGAAGACTTCTAGAAGGTGGCATTGAAGTTGCACTTTGAATAATGGGTAGGAATTCAACAAGTGAAGAAGTAGAGAATGGTTATTCTGGATGGAAAAAACTGTTTGAACAGAACCAAAGGAGGAGGAAGTATAGGATGTGACTGGGAGGACAGAGGATCATCAGGATTAGCTATGAAATAGAGAACCCTCTAGAGGAGAGGAATATGAAATAATGCTGAAAATATAGGATGATATCTGTTGGGAGGATGAGTCTTGGGTATCAGGCAAAGGTGTTTACACTTTTTAAGAAATAAAGAAACTTCAGATGAAATGGAACATAAGTGACTTCACAGTAGATCCATTAATGTCCACAGAATCAAGCAGAACACAGTTTGGTTCCAATTGGAAGAGATTGGGGTCAGGGTCTTGGCTGAACATAGGGAGTTCACACCAGCAGTCTGTTGGAGTATGCCTCACTGTCTTTTTTGTTTTGCTTGTTTTGCTGCACACGGGTGGGTAAGGGTTGGCAGGTGTTTGATGGCAGCCAGAGAGTATATTTTCCTTTCTTTTTAGGATGATATAATAGTGTGAAGCAGTGATCAAATTTAAGTAGAAACAGTTCCCTGCTTGCCACATACTGACTTAGAAAAATACAAATTAACATTATCTACATTGTATTGGATTTTTAGTGATTATGAGAAACTTTTTTCAATTACATTTTAATGTAGTTCAGGCAGCATTCAGAAGTTTTGGAGGAGACATGCTACTCCAACAGTGAATTTGATACCTCTGTTGTTAAATGTGAAGGTCAAGGATTATTGTACAGTCTTGGGCTCATAGTATCTGCACCCAAAAATGTCACTCAGAATAGAAGAGGAGACATGATGCTTTCTCACCTTATTTTGTTTTCTTTCACTAGGCTAACTCATCACATATGGGGATGATAAAACCCTCTTGAAATTGGTCCATCAGGTTGGTCAGAGTTCTTAAGTTTTTCAAACTTGTTTATTTTTGCAGTTTTCCTTTTATATAGGAGAAGTTATTCTTCGGATTCTCTTTACTTCACTCAACTTTAGTTCATGTGATTCTTCCCTTTCTCTGAAACCATCCCTTTCATTATTTCCTATGACACAACAGTATTCCACTATATTAATGTACTATAATTTGTTCAGCCATTCATAGTTCTATTTTAGTTGAGCTCCTGAAGTTACCCATTCTGTCTATCTCAGGGTCTACAACAAGTTATCATGTCTTCTCTTACAGTATGGGAATTTTTTATTTCCTCTTATAATTTGGGACTCAAGGCCATTCTTCCTGCAATTTTTGGTTAACTGAAAGTCTGTTTTAATATTAACCTCACCTGAACAAAAGCAGTCCAATGGGATGCAAAAATTCACTTAAGATCTTTAAGAATTCCTTAAATAAGAAGCCAAAGGAAGAATCTCAACTGTCCCTGACTCCTTGTCGACATGTAAATTTTCCTCCTCCATCAGCCTATTTGTCCTCTAAATGCATTTTGATCTTTAACCTGACTTAGTTTACCTATAAAATTTGTTTGATGAGGTTTATCTCCTTAGGGGATATAAAAGATTATGCTTCTGTTTAACTAAATTTGTTCAACTTTCATGACATTGAAAGAAATATGGGATTACAGCTCTAACTTCTCTTTCATTTTTATGGCCTCGGAGGAATATACAAGATTGCAATATGTAAAAGAATTATTTCTTTGTCACTCTAATGTAATTTTGCCTACAAGAAGTTTTGTCAGAATCCTTATGATGGTTCAGGTTTTCTCTGAGGCCTGAACCTATACTTGAGCATAATAATCATAAAGCCTAGGTTTTACCTTCATATTTTCTGCATTGTGGTAAAAATGTATTTGGCAGTAGTTACCTACCATATGAACTCAAAGAGGAGATATTTCTCCATAATGCTTAGATTTTCATAAATCTGAAGGACTGTTGTATGGAATAACCACATTTTTGGGGTATGGAACAAGCAACATTATTTTGCTTGCCTCCTGAAGACAAAGCTTCCAGCAATGAATGGAAATGGAGCACTGCTATCTTTAGGCTTATAATAAGGGAAAACTTACTAACAATTGAAGAATTCCCCAAATAGAATGCTCTACCTTAGGAGTTGATGGATTCCCTCTCACTGGAGAGGTCTTAAAGCAAAGGACTCTGCCACTTACTAGCAGTGTGAACTTGGGAAAGTCACATACCCAGTGTGGGCTTTAATTACCTCCTCTGGAAAATGAGTACACAAAGAAATCTGGAATATATGGTCTCTAAGTTCCCATCCCTCCTTTATATGCCATCCTATAAGTGACTGGGAGGGGTTCTTGCCAAGGTATGGATTGGATTATCTGGGCTTTAAGTTCCCTTCCAACTCTGAGATTCTGTTATTTTCAAAGCAGTTAGGACCTGGTGGCAGAATAGAATTTATTTATTATAAAAAAGCTGGTAAACCCACTAAGGGTTATTCATGCCAAGCTTTTACAGGCTAGACATAAGCCAGAAGCAGTCCAAGATATAGTTTGCTTTGTGTCCCCTGTCAGGAAAGGATGGAGAGGAGAGGAGTAGAGACACTGGGGAGCAGATCTAGAAGTTAGCAGAAGGATTCTACCATGCAGTGAGAGGAATGTGTGTAAAACAATTTTAGGGAAGTCTTGGAAGAACAGGGTGCTATATTATAGAAGTAGTGAAGGAAACAAGGAAACATAAGAGCTTAAGGAAGTGAAAAAGGGAAATGTGAGGAATGACAGTATTAAAGAGAGGTTCAGAAAGTTATAGAAAGGAGTAGAAGAAAACAAGGTGATTCAGAGTATGAAGATAGAACAAGGAAGCATCATCCTATCTCTAACATAGCTGTCTTGATCCACTTGTGGTTACCTTGCCTCTGGTTCTCCATCAGAGGGAAGGAGTGCCCCCTTTTCCCTTATGGATATTTTGATACCACCCAAGCTATCCAAGTAATGTGGACAGGAATAAGGAACACTCAGTGTGGGGTAAGAGAAGAAAAGAGGCTAAAGTAAAGGGGGAAAACAACTACAAGTTAGATATAGTGTAATTCAAGAGGGTAGATACAAGGGCTACAAATCATATATGGTTATATGACATACACCCTGCTCTCAAGAGGCTTCCAACCTAATGTAGGGAAATATACATATGAAAATAATTATGAGTCACAGAAAAATGTGATTAGTGCAAAGGACAAGGACAAGGAAAGTGTTATGAGAAATTTGAGGAGAGAGATAATATTTTTAGCTAAGACTGTGGGTCACACTGGAAGGACTCAGGAAGACTTCATAGAGGAAATAGTACCCCAGTTGGGTCTTGAAACAAGGTCTGAGACTAACTACCTATGTTTATACCCTTATTTGAGCTGCTAGAAGTCATGTCACAATACTCTACCATGTTACGTAGGATGGTAATGCAAAACTCTTAAACTATGTTAAGGATACACAAAAACATATTAACGATTCACAAATTTCTAACCCTACTTCTTACAGAAAGTTACTTTCTGCATAGAGCTGTAATCCAGAGACCCATAAGTCCAGTGAGTTAGAATGGTGTGGTGGAAAGTTTGCTGGACCTAGAGACAGGATACCTGGGTTAGCATCCTGACTCTGGTTCTTAAAAACCTGTGTTATAGGGGCAGCTAGGTGGCACAGTGGATAGAGCACTGGCCCTGAAGTCAGGAGGACCTGAGTTCAAATCTGGCCTCAGACCAAACTCTTGACACTTACTAGCTGTGTGACCCTGAGCAAGTCACTTAACCCCAATTGCCTAAAAAAAACAAAAAACAAAAACAAACAAACAAAAAAAAAACCTGTGTGATCTTTGACAAATCCCTTAACCTCTCTGAGCCTTGTACACATTGTGGGCAACAGTGGCAACAAAAGTCTGTCAAATTGAATTGGAGACCATTCTAATATTGTGCCTAGTACTGCTGCAGCCTTATGATCCTTTGGTTAAATCACTGATTGTTGTCTTTAGAAAACAATTTTGGCTGTAAAAACTAAGCTGTAATACATAACAGCTCACTTTTTTACATCTGGTTTTATTTAACTGTTGTATAGGCACATCAGCTCTCCTAATCTGTACAATGGGAATGTGTTAATATCTTTATATAAACAGAAAACAGTCCTTATTATGATTCTGTGGCTAAATTTGACTCCTAAAGAAATCCAAGGATGTCACTGGCCAATTCTACTCTCAAAAGTGTCCTTCCTCGGGCACCACCGTGATCCTGGTACATGCCTTCATCACCTCATGCCTGACATTGCAATAATCTGCTGGTGGGTCTCCCTGCCCCAAGTGTCTCCCCACTCCAATCCAGACTCCCTTCAGCAGCAAAGTGATTTTCCTAAAGCACAGTCACTGTCCTACTCAATACATTCTAATGGATCCACCTATCACCAGGATCAAAATCCTCTGGTGTTCAAAGCCCTTCATAGCCTAGCTCCCTCCTTTCTTTCCTATCTTCCCTCCCATCTTATACCTTATTCTCCAGAACATACTCTTCAATCCAGTGACACTGGCCTTCTGGGTATCCCACCAACAAGACTTCATCTCCTATCTTCAGGTATTTTCTCTGGCTGTCCTCTATGTCTGGAATGCTCTTTTTCATCTTTGCCTACTGGCTTTCCTGATTTCCTTTTAGTACCAACTAAAGTCCTGTCTTCCATAGGAAGCCTTTCCCAACCCTTTCCTAATCTTATTTACTTTTTATATATGTTGTATGTGGCTTTTTTTAGTATGAATTTGTTTGCTTGTTGTTTCTCTCATTAAATCAAGAGCTCCTTTAGGGTAGGGATTATCTCTTGGCTCATTTTGTATTCCCAAAGTTTAGCACAGTACTTGACATGCAGTAGGTACTTAAAATGCCTATTGACTGACTGCTATGCACCAACCAAGGGAATTCATTTCCTTTGTTAAGTATCTGCATGGAGTTTTCATGATGTTGTAGATTAGTGGTATCAAACTCAAATAGAAACAGACTTAAGCCACTTCTTGGATTAGAAAACCACAAATTGACATTATCTATATCATATTTTTATTTATCTTTTCAAACTTGTCACAATTACATTTTAATCAGTTTTGGGCTGTACCTATGTTGTAATCAATAAATAAATCTTTATTGAGAATCTACTAAGTATAAGTCACTAAGCACAAACTGTGCCACAGTTAGCTAACTATGGGTTCAGTTAGTCACAGGACTATATATTTATCTAACCAAATTGACATCCTGGAATCAGGGAGACCTGAGTTTAAATTAGGCCCCAGTCGCTTAGCTATATGACCCACGGCAAGTCACTTAACCTTGTTTGCTTTGTTTTCCTCACCTGTAAAATGAGCTGAAGAAGGAAATGGCAAACCACACCAGTATCTTTGCCAAGAAAATCCCAAATGAGGTCACAAACAGTCGGACATAACTAAAATGACTGGACGACAAGAAGAAAAAGAAATAAAAAGAAATTCCCATTTAATCTCTTTGGCAGGATAGATCTGCTAGAGAATAATCTCACTCTGTCTGCAGATAGCCTTCATAAAACATTGTAGCATCCTTTTTGCCTAACAAAGAATCAATCAAAGTATTTTGAGATCTTTGGAAGATAACTACATATTGTAAATCTGTGGTATTATTATTAATCTTCTTTCTTTCTCTTCACCTTCACTGAACTTCATTGCAAATAATGTTTTCCACTGAATTTGTTTCTGCCCTGTATTTTAGGTAAATATACTACAAAATGTCTACCCATCTCTCAAAGAAAAATTAATTTATAAAAATCTCTTTGTGTACTATACAATAACTAGCACTCTTAAAGCATATTGGAAACCACATTTCTTCCATGCATCATGATAATTCTTGCCTTGAATTTCTGCACGATTTAAACAGCAGAAGCATCTGGCACCTCAAAGGCCTCATTGGCCTCATTGGCCTCATTGGCCTCGTTCTGCTTGTAAAGTTGTTCAAAGAAACTGACAAGGTTGGGTTTTGCAGAACTGTTCTGCTATATGAACTCAGGTTTGAGTTCAAGGCCAAATCCACCTCCAGTCCACTTTACTCCACATAATTTCATCCAGCCATACTAGTATAGGATTGCCAAGTTTCTTTTTCATATGGAAAGAACTCCCCTCCAAAGTCTTGAGATCACTGGAGGGAGAGAAACAGAGGAAAGGAGGGCATTGATTGTAGAATTCTTGGAGGGAGGGGCTGAGGCAAGAAATATCTGAGGAAGCCTCACTAGAAATTCCTGCAGGCTACATGGAAGGAAGTATATCAGCAGTTGCCATCCTTTTCTTTATATGGTCTTCCCACATCTCCCTTAAATGTTGTGCCCTATGGCAATACTCAAACGAACAGACCTTCCTCTGCTCTTTTGTTGTAAGATATGGAAAGACAAACCAATTCCTCTTTCCTCTCCAGGTTAGTCCCCCAGAAGCATATGTTACCTTATCTTGATCTAAGAGTTCTTCATCTCCCCAACGAGATGGTAAACTCCTTATGGGCAGGAATTGGGGCCTTCTTCTACTTTTCTTTATTTAAAAAAAACCACAATAGTGTTTAGCACAGTTGAATTTCTAGGAGATAACATAAATATTGGTTGAAAGATAAGATACCAGTATCCATAATGGTACACAAATCCTTTGGACTGTCCTTTTGCCCCACAGTCTGGAAGTCTCTGTTGACAATCAACCATCTTTCTGAAAATGGGGGATACTGGTATTCAGGGAAACTCTCCTTTAAGTTGAGGACATGACTTATTTTTAAGCTGGGACAGAATAATTACAAATGAATGGATGCAATTGAATTGTTTGAAGCATATTTATTATTTGAAATAGTTATAAAAATTTCCCTGAAATTAAAAATCATACCTTGAACAGGTCGATTAGTCAGATTTAATTTTTCTTCCACTCACTGATATTGGTGTAAATATTTTCATCAGCTATGCATAACCAAAAAGTACATTAATCTGTCAAGATATAAATGATTTTCTTTTGGCCACCATGGCTTGAGGGATTTATTTCAAGTCTGTTATGTTACTGTTTGCCCCCAGGATGTATAATCTATATTTTAGGGGAATGTGGCTTACTGTAAGACACCTGTATTATTTATGTGTGATTAATATTTGTGTTATGGTGAATGAGGTCTTTTGGTCTTACTTTTCTCTCATAGTGACTTAATCATTTCTCACAAGAGTGTAGTCATTGTAATAAAACATTCCACATGCTAGTTTGTTTTTCAGCAATGACAAATGCAATTGTTGTAAAATGTGAATTTTCTGTTATTAAATATGGCCTCATGAATGTAATTTACTGGGCTACATGTGCAAGATGCCGTATGATGGCCCAGCTGACTCTGAAACCAAACCAATTGATCCTTGTATGTGTGGATTTTTGTAGAAACAGCCATGAACACCTCCTTTTAATCACAACCTTTAGATCAACAGATCTAATTTTGTGTTTCTGGGCATAATAGTATACACAACAAAATGGGCTGGTTATGTGGATGCTTATTAAAGTAGTCCCATTGTAATTTGTAAATTTAAAACAAATTATGAAGCTCTTTGATCATCTTTGACAGATAATATCATTTACTAAATTAGGACATATTTCAGAGTTCCTTTTTTTCCAGGTCATGCAACATGAAATTTTTCACAACTTTCTTCTAGGAAAAAACACTTATGTCAAGAGATTGAAGAATTGAAAGAGTTCCAAAATCTACAAGAATGAAATTCAATTAGACATTAATGTTACATTCCAGAACCCCATTACTTCACAATGGTGACAGCAAAATGTATCACTTTTAGCAGTTATTTCACAGAGTTGGGGTCATATAGATTATTGAATACAAAATAAATTCATTTTAAAATGTATACAATAGTTCTTTTAAGAGTTGTTTTTGTAAGCTATGTCAAAAGGTGAGAAGAGGAATGCCATCATAAAAACAATTCACATGTATAACTTTTAAAGAATGGCTCATTATGAACATCTGTAAGGATTTTTTCTTTTTTTGTCGTTGTTTATTGCTATATTTATTTTTTAATGATGAAAACAACCTCAAAACTCAGATAACCAGATACCTGCCCTATTATATATAGCCTGCTATATCATTGGCATTATGGTCTGATTTTCATGTTATAATATGACAAATGGTGGGTGTTGAAGAAAGCAGATCCTATAAGTAGAGTGTGGTAAAGGTATTTAGGTTGTACACTTACTGCTCAGTATGACCAAAGAGTCCTTCCCATCCTCCACCCACCAAGTAAAATATGGTCATTTTCATATATTAAATGCATCTCAGATACATATTAAAATTTATAAAATGCTCAAACTTATTGAGCTTCCAGTGGAAGTCATAGAGAGTGCTAAAGAATGATGCTGGTAATTACACTCAATTCAACCAGGATATGGTGGACAAGAGCTTTAAAAACTTCAGAAACATCAATTAAAGCCCAAGTTGTGTGCAATAAGCATCAAAAATTGATAAAAACTCAAATTTAGGTTTTTAGATTTAGTGTTTAAATCAATCAACTGCAAACAAGATTTAATTAAAGAATATTATTTCAAAGTGTAATTACCTACTGGGATTAGAATGAACCTCTATTGCCCATAATGTTCTCCTACTGTGATCCCACACTGAAAAATGTTGAGTTTTAGATTAATATGCATCTTGTAAGTACAAGTCCTAATCTCAATCTTAAAGGACATTTAAAACACACTTGGAACCTTCTATGCAATCAAGCACAGTGTGACTACTAGGTCCACCATGCTAAATTTGTGATTACATTTTTTATGTGCATGATTTAAATCGCTTTAGCAGCAGTCCAGGGAGCATTTTACCCTGCATATTAATTACACAAAGGCTTTGTCATGTGAGGGTCTCAGTGGTCATGGTCTGTAATCCAGCTCATTTGAACTGTGAGTACAGTTTTTGAGCATGCTGTGCACATCAAGCCTAGCTTTAAAGCTAGAATAGGTTGAGATGGTTAACAGGTATGGTTCCTGCTTAAGGAATGAATGCCATTTATTTAGTGACATCTGCAAACTAATTGCTTAAAACTCTGAAAGTGACTATGTATGCTCAGAAGGCTGTTATTAATAGGGAGGAAATACACTACATGGCAGGGCATTCCAGCACCGATTGCTATCATCTCAAACTAGCAATATCTAAATAATAATAATGTTCAGAATATAAAACCGAACATGATAGGAGACTTTTCAGGAAAAGTCCTGTCTAGTTTTTAATTTTTCATTAGTAGATCTTTTAGGTTTTTATAATCTAAAGCCAATAGTAACGAACTACATCCTTATAGTTTTGTATCTCTTTTTACATGTAAAGTCATCTTAAAATACAAATAAAATCATACATGTAAAAGTGATTAAAAGCTGTTATATCTTAAGTTATAGAATTTCTCATTGTCCTGAACTTGCTAAAGGATTAGTTTATTTTAACTGTTTTGTCTCCAGCGATGAGATAACAATCTAGTAAAGTGTAGAATGTGAAAGAAAAAAAAATCAAATGGAATACTATATGTAAAGTGCTTTGCAACCTGTGAAGTTTTATATAAATTCAAGCTTTCTCAGACCCTATCCTGGGGAGTTTTGTCACCAACGTATAGGCAGGATCTTGTTATATAACAGGGTAACACGGTCCCAGTGGATTTTGTTACAGGGAGGCTCCAGTGTGTTTGTTACTTTTCATAATCAGGGTAATAGTCTTTTGATTTACTCATTAAGTACCAACATCATGACATCTTGTTAGAAAAGGAAGGGCCAGACAGTATCATATCATTAAAAACCAAACAACATACCCCAAATCATACCATTAGAAACCAAACATTTCGCCAAAATGATGTGAACTGAAGAGCAGCTTTATTTTTTTTAAAAAAATGGCATGGGTTAAAACAGAGCTGTTGAAGCCACTTGAGCTCATGATAAAATCGAAGTGGATATAAAATACACAGCAATTTCCTTTCTTCCTTTTTTCTTTGTACATTTGAAAAGAGTATGGGGCATCTGTTTTGACCTTAAGAGGAATTAAAATAATCCTAAGAGCTTGACAGTTATCGTTAGGTGGGTTTTTCCTCCTTTTAGTGCTGCTGCTGCTATGTGTATATGTGTGTGTGTGTGTGTGTGTGTGTGTATTTGTGTTTGTGTGTGTGACTTGGAGTTAAAATCTCTAGACCCTAGTTCATTGACTTAACTTTGTCCAGGGAATCCCAGAAAAGTTCCATCAACACTTCTCGTTATGAGATGTACCCTTTTTCATAAAAATCTTTTGCCAGGCCTGATCCACAGAGTACTAGAAGTCACCACAAATAAAACATTTCATATATTCTCTGAAATAAAAATGATATGGAGCTATACAAAATTCTTCTGTCCTTTCAAGGGGAAGGAAAAGAGAAAATGTGTTGTTACCATTTAAAAGTATATACAGCTTACAGATTTATTTTATTTTTACGTAAACTAAAACCAGTGATTTGGATAATGTAAAGCTACCTTACATGCCAGGGTATTCAAAATAAAAGGTAAAAACATTTTCTTTTTATGATTTTAATTGCAGCAGTAATTGTGTTGCTATTTGAAATGTGATTATGATATGCAAAGGGGATGAAAAGTTACAGGCATTTCTGTGGCACTGTCCCAAATTTGTCCTATAGACTGTTATTTGAGTTCTGTATTTAGAGGGCTTTTTTAGGGTGGTATTTGAGGAGTCAAATGCTGTAATGTTGTAGATTTATGTATTATTGTATTATAAGAAAAGATTCAAGAGAAAGTTGGCTATGCCATTTAGCAGGTCTGACAGCCTTTGTAGGAGTGTGAATACTGAAGAGGCCATGTAAAAATGCAGTGTCGATGTTTGAAAATTTGTGTTATCTTGCAGTTGGTTTGGTTTAGAAAAGATTTCCCGCCCCCTTCAAAGGACAGCATCATGTCCATCAATTCTAAATATACTCAAATCCATTGTGGATCCTGCAAAGTGAAATGGAATATTAAGACAATTATATGGATTGTTCAATCCCAATAAATCACTTTTGCTTCAATTACTTGGAAAAAAATTCCAAGGCAAAATTGTTTTTAGAAACATAATATCTGGACATTTATCTTAATTATTCATTGGACTTTGTGGTACTACATGAATGAGGTCCAACATCTGAATATTTGGAAGGATCCTGATTAGTGACTACATTTTTTTAACCTCTCCTTTTTTTTTCCCTAGATATTTGGCATTATGCAGACCCAGCCTTTGTGTGTATTCAAAACCTTGAGAACTCTTGTCAAACATAGACAATTTATTCATAAAAACACATTTTAAAATATGGCTACACAAGTCCGTTTAGAATACAAAATCCTGATTCCATTATTTTTAAAAAATAAAAGTGCATTTTATCTGAGCAAAGTTACACAAATACTTTAGAATAATTTCTGTCTTAGTATTTACCCAGTTCTACAAATGATGAAAATGAAAATGCTGACCATATGAATTCATAGGGAAAGATTTTTTTGATATTTAAAAAAAAAACTTCTTTCACAAATAGCCTTTTTCCCTCAGAATTGGTTAAACATTCTAGCCATTTGAAGTTAAAATGCCATTGCAGAGTTGATGACTTTTTCTTAATGTACTTCCTACTGCTCTCTAATAGAGTTGAACATTAATAAAATCTATAGATTAAAGACAAGCCATGTAGCTATTTTTCTAATAAAAAGCACCCTCAAATCTCTGGCATTTTGTATCAAATTTTAATGTTTCCAATTTTGAAATCTCAGCATAAAACTGTTGATATGGGTCTCCGTTGATAAATTGTAAAGGTAAACTTTAATGAACAGTGAATGGAATCACCTTTGCTACTTGGGGTAATAGAATAAAAAAAGCAAACAAACACATTTTTCTTACTGCCACATGCCTCTCCTTAATAACTTTTGTCTCTTCTGCAGAAATGGATGCTGTATAAAGTCTCATTAAATTAGCTGACTGATGAAATAAATACACAGCCCATAGCCAGGCAGTCCATAGTAAACTAAGCAAGGGTCTTGATATCTCAGAGTTCTGCTTATTTACACATGCCTTGGACTCTTCTCACAGATATGTAAATTATTCTGGTTAAAACTAAATGCTAAAGTCTACACCATTAGTCTTCCACTTCATGATCTCCACATGGGGCTGTTAGAGGGATAATGTACCATACAATACACGGTTTACTTTTAATTAATAGAAAAAAATGTGAAATGAATATTAAATGTAGCTTAATGTGAAAGAAAGCTCAGAGCAGTATGGTTGTTATTATCATTATTTTTTTTAATATTCAGCTCTGCTTCATCATCAGAAAGTAAGTAATGCAGCAATAGACTGGAAGCCTTGCTGGGATATTAGGATGAGAAGAGAGCAGGTAAGCGAGGATATGGCACAGCCCTATGAGAAGGGACAAATTTGACACAAAGGGGGAATGTTTTCCAGAGGTTCTGCTTTTGAATTCTAACAGAGATTATCCACTTATGTCCCTGGACTGGTCCTTGCTGAAACTGTCCTCTGCTCTATGTCACATGAAACATTGTATTTGATATTAACGCCTGGTGTTAAAAAAAAAAAATACAACACATCAAATAGAAGCATTTAATTAAAACACAAGATCTGTTTGTCTGGGTTATAATTCAATGTGTCAAAATTAATGCCTCTGTTTTTAATAAATAGAATTACCAATTCACAAACAGTTTATCACACTGTTCTCAACTGCGGAATGGAATTTTAATTATATAACATTATTTATGGCAATGAAATGATCGTGTTTCATAATATTTGCCAACAGCACAAGTTAGGATTTAAAAAGGAAAGCTCTATTAAATAATCACTTCCTCCAGTGGATTCCCCTTTGTCTCATTTGGCTCACCTAGGATAAGGTAAGAACCTTGGGATAAGACAAAAAAGATGAACAATTCTGGCGAGGCTTTAGGAGATAACAAAGTCCTCACTGAAGGCACTTATTTGTAAGATTAAAGGGTTTGAACTAAAGCCTGAAATTAGTAACTTTTCATCTCCTCTTTACCCAGACAGCCAGTGTTTTGTAATAAAATAAAGACCTTGCACTTTCAAACCTCCATGGCAGGCAGACTGTGAAACTGAATGCTACTCAATTTTAAATTATTCATACATTCTTAATTGTGATGTTATCCTTATAAATGATAGTAATGGTACCGTTTAAAACCTAAAAACCAGCAGGCACCTGCCAGTGAAGCCGTTTCATTGAAAGCACAGCCACTGAATCTTTAATATGAGGGGCTATTTGCGAAGCCTCAGCAAGTAGAAAGACAGTAAGACATTTGATTTTACAGTTAGAAATTAGGGAGCTTGATGTGATTAGCAAAAGGGATAGGAAATGCCAGTGCTTAATTCATCCAGCTTTCTCAGACTGTTTGGAAAATCATTCTGTGATTGGAGATCATTCCTTCAGAGAATTCTACCAACTTTCTTTAAAAACACGTGAGCTAGAAATAATAATTTTGATTCCTCTTTGGTGAAGGAGTCAGAAGAAAAGATGACACAAACTAATATTGGAATTCGGAGAAAAGGTTTCTCATTCCATTTATTTTTTTTTCTTTTTTTAAACCTAGGGGAATTGGTTACTTTTCTAGGAAAGTATTATCAGCATTAATATTATTCTCGTCACCATTATTATTAGAAGGTATTAAAACAATTCAATCTGGCCTCAAACGCTTACTAGCTATGTGACCCTGAGCAAGTTACTTAACCTCTGTTTGCCTTAATCCACTTGAGAAGGAAATGGTGTCCCACTCCAGTATCTTAGAGTTGAACACAACTAAAAAATTGAAACAATAAAATTGCAACAATTCAGAGAAATCCATTTTAGGTTTTAGAGGAACTGAAAGATTTAAAAGACTTTTGTGACTTTATTCATCATCTTACTTTCCTCAACATTTAAAAAATTGATGTTACTTTGAATTCATTTTCAGTATCATTTTAGTGATATCAACACTTGTCATGGTGTTGGGAAGAGGAAATGTGTGCTTTGGAATGAGGCCATCATTTATCTCTTAACACTCTTGATTTAAAAAAAAAGTTTTTAGAAGTTATGTTGTTTATAATGGCCATTGCATTCATTTCTTTGACTTTTGGGACAAATGTCTACCCACCCCCAATTTATATAATTAGTTGTGATTTCATATCCATTGTGAGTAATAGGAAAAAAGAAGAATAAAAATGTAGTTGTTAGCAAGTTTTATGAAAGTTTCACTTTGCAGACACATTGACTGGCCAAGGGAATTAATAATAAGTAAATTCTTAGGCTTACAAATATGGTCACTAACATCAGCATAGTCAGGGTTTTTAATGATACTTCATGTGTTATAAAACACTTTGTGTTTCAGTAAAAAATAACAAAACAAAACTAGCAATACTTATGCCAATGACCTATATTTGAAAGCTTATAGATTTGTTATTTATTGCCTTACCCCCTTCTTATATCTATCAATAAAAGGTAGCAATCAGTTTTAACATTGAAAAGGTACCCAGACCATAGCCCTTGCTCATTTAAGCTCTGCACAAAGACCCTATCAAGAGATTTTTGTCAAGGATAATGGTGTTCATGTGGCTCCACTGATGTAGACTTTTTGGATCCTTCTATTTGGTCTTAGAGAGCTTATGACTAATAGATAACATAGTCGGCTGAAGAATCCAAGGTTAAAAGAAATGCTAATTAATAGGTACCACTTCCCTCCTCGGTCCTGAAGAGCCTCCTTCTTTCACATTTGGAAATCCCGAAGGTCAGAGTTTATGTACAAGTTATCTTATTCAGTATAGTACTCCTCAAGGCAGATCATTCAAATAGATGCTTTAAAGGATAGATTTTTTTTTTTTTGCTGAAGAGAAGCTGGAATTACTAGCACTAGTGCTAAGCAGAATTCTGTCAAAGTGTTGTTTGCTCCTGCAATTATTATTCCTCCTTAATTGTCATTATTCTCAAAAAAGAATGGTGATGATGACAATAATATCAATACTTCTTAGGCCCAATGTCCAACAACACTTCTGTGATCTAAGCTCCGGTCCATGGTCCTTATTCAGAAAGGATAATCACCATATTTTTGCCTCTAGGTGCGTGATTAATTACTTGGACTCTACAACCTATAGTAAGCATCTGCTGAGATACGGATGAGGTTATGAAAGGAATATTGAGCAGAGGAAACTACAAATCTTTGAATCATTAAATAATAATATTAATGGTTGTAATAGTATACTATATGGAGCCAAGATATCATCTTTAATTCTACTGAGGATAAAAGGAAACAAATTCAATGTGGGTAAAGTTGAAAAATTATGTTCTTTGATCACTAAATTTTAAGATACTTTAGAAATATAACAACATTTGAATATCTGAAGTGAAATTCTAGATTGTGGATTTATAGTTGGAATGGACATTAGAAATCATCTAGTCCAATGTCCTCGTTTTATAGGTAAAGAGATTGAGGTCCAGAGAAGTTAAATAATTCGTCCAATAACACTCGAGTAAGAAGTGGTCAGAATTCAAACTCAGGTTCTTTGACTCTAAGTTCAGTGTTCTTTGCTCTATACCAAACACCCTCTACGCCCTAGTGAAATGGCCAAATGGAGGAGAGAATGGAATCTGAAAGGAGAATCATTCTTTAGGCCCACAAAAATTAAATCCATATTTAGAGGCCTCTTGCCCTGCGGTGTCCTGAATGTCCCTTCTTCAATCAAGAAGCATTTATTAAGTTCTTACTGAATGAAAGACATTGCACTATGCTTTTGATACAATACAAAGAAACAATCCTTACTTTTAAGGAGTTTACAATCAATTGGGGAGACGACAAGTACATATATAAGTATATACAAAATAATTATATTGAAACTAAATACAAACAAATACAAGGTAGTTAGGGAAGAAGAGAACTAGAAGGAGACCAGGAAAAGCTTCACGAGGAAGGCAGTGCTGGAGCTGCCATCTTAAAAGAAGGGAGGGATTCTGTGAGATGGAGGTACAAAGAAAAAGGAGGGCATTCCTGGAATATGGGATGGTTAGGGCAAAGGCATAAACATAGGGGATGGAGTGTCATGTCTGAGAAAAAGCAAGAGGCCCTTTTGGTTTGATTGCTGTGTGACAAGGGAAATAGTTTATAAGACTGAAAAGATAGGTTAGAGTCAGAATGTAAAGAGGTTAAAAAGGTAAACAGAATGGTTTGTATTTTTACCTTGTGGATAACAGGAAGCCACTAGAACTTATTGAATAAGATAGTGACACCTTTTTGTAAGGGCAGCTAGGTGGCACAATAGATAGAATGCTGGGCCTAGAGTCAGGAAGATCATCTTTTTGAGTTCAAATTTGGCCTCAGATACTAACTATGTGATCCTGAACAAATCACTTAACCCTGTTTGCCTCAGTTTCCTCATCTGTAAAATGAGCTAGAGAAGGAAATGGGAAACCACTCCAGTATCTTAGCCAAGAAAATCCTAAATGGGGTCACAGAGAGTCAGATACAACTGAAAACAACTAAACAACAACAACAACAAAGTGACACATTTAACATCTTTGTGGAAGATGGACTAGAGTACGTGCAAACGATCTAGGAAAGAAATCTAAGGAATCTAAGGAAAGGGGTTTAAGGAGTCTATGGAAAAAAAACAGAATGGCCTTCTTCAATTTTAACACATTAACTTCATTTTTAAATCTAATTTATTCAGAATCGGAACACCTCTCAAGAAAAGGATTTATGACCTTATATATAGAAAGTAGAACACAAAATGAAGATTGTATATGAAACCTGGAGTGTCTATGCCATGCCAGAATAGACACTTTTAAAATAATAACAATATCTGTAATAAGTAATATATAATAAATTCAATTCATTATTTTCAAATCTATCCTGCTTGTCTGTGCTTCATTCTGTGTATATACTTCCATCTGTACTCCTCAATATACTTTTTATAATGTTTCAAGGGCCCTCCTCTTTTTTTTTCCTGTTTTTCCTTTTCTTCTATTTTTGGTGAGGTATCACCTTAGCTAACCTCCCTATGTTTCATCATAGGTCCTCTGGAGACATGATTAGTTTCACTTTGTTCAGACTTCTGACATCTACCCAAATTGCTTTTCTTAAATAATGATATTTTCAGTATATAAACCATTCTCCTGGTTCTGTTCACTTCACTGTAAATCAGTTTGTACTTCCCACAATTCTTTAAAATAATCTTTCTCCATTCATTAAGATGCAATAATATTCCATTAAATTCATATATTGCAATTTGTTCAGTCATCTCCCAACTGATGGCCTCCCCTCCCCCTCCCCTCCTCCTCCCCCTTTCCTCTTTGTTTTCTTTCCTCTCTTCTTTTTTTTATCTTTTCTTCATCCCCACTTCAGCATTAAGAAGTTTGTTTTGCTTATAACTATTCCCTTCCTGGCATTTTTTTTCATTTTAACAATACCCCACCTTCCCAATCCATGCCCATTTCCCCACTGAGTTTGGGTTTGATATATTTCTACATCAAAACTCTGTGTGTGTTCAAAACCTCCTTTTTCTAGTTTAGGTAAGAATGAGGTTTATCTGATACTTGCTTCCCTCAAACCTTCTCCATCTTTGTATAGCTGTCTTCTCACTCACACTAATTTTTTCTATACTAGCTTATTATTTTTACCCTTCCATTGTTTTCCTTCAAAACCCTGAAAACAGATTTTCTGTTTTTCTTATTAAATTTCTTCAATGCCATTCAAAGACATTACAGTTCTAAAATAACACTTGTTTCTTCTCCTCCATCATAATACATCTTCCAATTACTCAAATGTATTTACCTTTCTAGATTTCCCTTGAGGCTTGTGTTTGCATTTCTTTTTTTTAAATAATTTTTATTCTATATTCAGACACGAAAAATACAATTTCCATGCACATACAGAACACAAAAAGATTTCCATATGAAGCCCATACTTCATATCTCATGCTACTTGCTTCAATTTTCAAAAAGCATATAACAAATTTTGCCCTTAACTTTCAGAACTGTCCTGCTTGTCTGTGCTTCCATCTGAACTTTCTTTAGTTCCCTTGTGCGCATTAAAAAATCATGTTATAATGGGACTCTTTTTTTCATTGTTAGTGCTAACATAGTGACCATGCCCCAAAATATATGTCTCTGCACCTTTTTTTTCCTGTTCCCTTTAAGTCAGGAGGAGTGTAATATGCTTTAATATTAGTCCACTGGAGACATAGTTGGTCATTACATTTGTCAGTCCTTAAGTCTTTTAAAGTGTTTTTTTTTAATTTTGAATAATAATATTGCTGTCCTTATATATATTGTTCTCCTAGTTCTGCTCACTTTTTGTTAGTTAATAATACACAGGATTCTCTGAAATCATTTCATCATTTCTTATGGTGTAATAATATTCCATTCCATTCATATATCACAATCTATTCTGCCATTCCCTTATCTAAGTGACAACCCAACCCACTTTCATATTATAGTTTTCTTTTTCCACTTTCAATTTACCTGTAAAGATTAGGAAAGCTCACGCACACTATTTCTTCCCCATAATTATCTTCATTAACCCAGTCATCATCGTTTGTTTCCCTATTGAGTTTATTTCGAAGCCAAATTGTGTGTGTGTTTGTGTTCAACCCTACTTTGTCCACTTCAGATAAGTGTAAGATTCATCTGTCACCAGTTCTCCTTACCCTTTCCTCCATGTTTCTGTATTCTTCTCCTCATTCTCTCCCCCCCCATTTTAAGAAATGGTGTGTTCCACCCCCTTCTTCCTCATTTCAATGTTACTGTCCTCTTTTTTATCCTTCCTCTGGTTTACCCTCTTCAAACTCTTAGAAGAAAATCAATCCACTCCCAAGACCTTCTAAAAATCAGCATCCTCAGTTCTCTTTGAAGATTTTATTAAGATTATTAAATTTACTAAATCTACTAAGATTTTAAAAAGAAATGTATTTCTTCTCCCACCATTAGAATGTTAGCACTGCATCATCATACAGCCTCTTCCAATTGGTTAAATAAGTTTATTTTCCTAGGTTTTGCCAAACTATCATGTTTGAATTTCAAAATTCCTTCTTATCTCTGATTTTTTTTTTCATTTGAAATACTTGACCGTCCTCTATTCCACTAAAGATCCACTCCACCCCACCCCACCCATAGGATTATAATCTGCTTTGCAGGGTAAGTTATTTTTGTTTGGAAGTCTATGTCTTTTGCATTTGGAACATTGTGTTACATCATCTCCTCTTGTTTGTTCTAGAAGGTGCCAGATCTTTTGTAATCCTGATTAAAGTTTCTTGGTAAGTGAACTCTTCTTCATAACTGCTTGTTGTATTTTTTATTTTTCTTTGACACAGAAACTCTGAATTTTGGCTAAGATTCCTGGGACTTTTTCTTTTAGAATTCCTTTCAGGATATGAATGGTAGATTCTTTTTATCATCACTTTTCCCTCCAGTTTTAATAAATCTGGGCAACTTTCATTTATTTTTTGAAATATAATTTCGAGGTTTTTTTTAAAAACAAGATTTTCAAAGTGTCCAATGATTCTTAAATTTTCTCTCCATCTGTTTCTCAGGTTAGGTGATTGAAACAGATACCTTGAATTTTCTTCTTTTTTTTAACCTTTTGATTTTGTTCCAATATTTCTTGATAACTTGTGAAGCCATTCATTTCTCTTTGGTCCATTCTAATTTTCAAGGAGTTTGGTACTTGGTAAGGCTTGATGTCTTCTGTTTTAGTCTATTTACTCTCCTTATAATTATTTTTTACAGAACTTTAAAAAAATCTCTTTCTTCATTTCTTCTAGGAATTCATGTAGTCCTCATGGAGAACCATTTTTTCCCCCACTTGACTCTCTGCTTATAGTTTATGAAGTTACTCTCTCCTTGTAGGATGGATTTTTGGTTCTTTCTAAGTCTACTAAATTCTTTATGGTGTCAGTATCATCTGGTGTTTGTTTATCTCTCCAGCTTGAGTTCTTGAATTGGGGTTTCGTGGCTGAGTAAGTCTTTGCTTCTTGCTGCATATTTGGGTGGAATGGTTGGCCTTCTTGATCTAGAACTGGGTCACCTGGGTTCCTCTTTTGACTTCTTTTTTTGAGTCTACAGTTGTATCTTTGACGTTCGGCTCACTGAATCTTCTGAGCCCTATATGATTTCTCAGAACAGAGTGCTATGGACCTCAGAGTACTTGAGTTAGGGTGGTCCATGTGCCCAGTCCACACTAGTTTCCATTGATTTTGATTGATCCCAAGAACTCTGCTTTAATTTTCCAACTAACCTGATGCTTTATTTGGGGAGGCCTCCACTCTAACTGCTTTTTAATATGGATATTTTGAGATTATAAAAGTCTTAAGCCAGTCTCTTGTCACACTGGGAGTCTTAAGACTTCCTTGACTATGCTGGCACTGGTTTTGGTAATGGTTCTCTTTCCTTTTGATCCTGGGCTTCTAGATGATTTTTTGTGCAGTTTTGGGTTGAAAGTAGTCACTTAGTATATTTTTTAACTAAATTTCTTGATTATTATTTGAACCAGTTTGGTTTTTAGGTTTTTTCTGGCATTACATTTGTAGGAAATGATTTTCCTGCCCTTGTTCAGGTAAGTCATCTTGGCTAGACGAATTCACACATCCACTCTCTAAACCAAACACTTGGGTGCATATGAAGAATTTCAGACTATTCTTTAATTAATAGCCATAGCTCATGCTTCATTTAAGAGTTCAGTTTCTCATTGTAATAGAGAAGATATATATACATATATAATTATATATATATATGTATATACATATACATATGTATGTGTATATGTATTTATTGTTATTGAGTTTCAGTCATGTCTAACTCTCTGTGATGCCATCTAGGGTTTTCTTGGCAGAGATAGTGTAGTGTTTTGCCATTTCCTTCTCCAGCTCATTTTACAAATGAGGAACTGAGGCAAACAGGGCGATTTACCCAGGGTCATGCAGCTGGTAAGAGTCTAAGGCTGGATTTGAACTCAGGTTCTCCTGACTCCAGGGCTGGTACTTTGTCCACTGTGCTACCTGGATGCCATATACACATACATATGCGTATGCATGTATGTGTGCATACTCACGCATGTGTGCATGTACATGTGTGTGCATATACACACATACATGTGTGTATGTATGTGTGTGTATGTATGTGTGTGTGCATATACACACATACATATGTGTTGAAGAAAATGAGAAGGTTCTCCAATTTAGGGTATCTGGGTAACAATACTTCAGAACAGTTTGTAAGAACTGATGGGAAAACTTATCCAATTGGAAAATCATATTGTTGTATTTTTCTTGTTTCTGCATCAGAGCTTATACTGCTCCAATATCTATACCTTTGTATGTAAGGCCAAAATAATTTTTCTTTCTTTAAAAGACTGATAATAAAATGGCAGCCTTCAAAAATGACATAGTTTATAAACATATTGAAAAGGATATAAAATGAATGTTTGTTCTCCCAAACATTTGTTTGAATAAAACCCTCCATTATTTTGAATTTCCTCAAATTTCTAACTATTTCACTTAATAACCAAATTTAACATATAAAGCACCTCAGAGATTTCATTTTTTCTTTATGAATATGGGGGGAAAGATTGGAAAACACAGCCTTGGCTGGTAATAAGTCTATAAAAAATACTAGTCTATTAAACAACTAGAGTATGAAAATAAGTTGAGAGATTTCCTTCTAGATTCCTGTATGTTAAAAAAAAACAAAAAAAAACAAAACATAAAAACAAACTTATTTTCCAATTTAAGCCAACTTTCTAATGAAATCAAAACTAGGATCAAAGAAAGTATCCACTCATATATCAGAGTAGGGAATGTGGCTTCTCCTTGGTATCTTCCATAGTCTCTAGCACTCTCTCTTTTATAGGGGGATGTTCAATAAATATGTATACTATACGGAAGGAAATGTATAAACTGTTGTCCACATTAATACTAGTTGAAACCAACAATTTGGTGAACCCTAACTGCAAGGAAAGAATGAAATAAATCTCTAAGTATTGCAAAGGAAAAAAGACCAGAAGAATATGAACTTCAAAGTTTTATTTCACTTTCAACTATGTGATAAGACAGATTTAAATATAAGTGCAAACATTCAAATGGATAAGATGGAAGTATACTTTGGAAACCTAAAATAAATAGTATGCCATAAAATTGACAGTATCCACATGGAATTACAATCTGGTCTGGGGGAAATCTTGCAACTCCTACCCTCAAAGGTAAAAGTCACTGAGGATTTTTTTTATCTGTGTTTAATTCAAAGCCTGATTCACAGATAATTTTCTGTATGGGTTATGCCTAAGGGCATTGGCATAAAAATGGAATAGTAGATTAATTTATCCCACTATTCTGTTTCCCCCAATATTTATGTCCTTGGTAGGTTTCCAAGCTTTAAAAGGAGGTTTTGATTTTATAGCAATAGTATCTGAAACACTACAACTAGATAGGTATCATAAGTTTATGTCAGAAGATTTAAACTTCTAAAATAAAGAACCAACATAAAATGCTATATTCTAATTTTGAGAAAAAAAGAGAGACAATATAAATGTATTTTACTGAATGTGCATTTTTAAAACCCCCAGCAGTCCTGATAATCCATATTACTCTTAGAGGAAGTTGAAGGCTCCATTGTTCTGGATGTTATGGAAGTTTACCTAGTGAGGAGAAAATGCTTCTTTGCTTTTGAAGAAACCAACATTAATGAAAACTTAAGTAGTATGCTTTCAACCTGAATATATAAATAGCATGGTGTAGACAAATGCACAGATACACTTCACTGAGGAAGACGAAGTTGTGAATGGGAGGCTCCAGCTCTAGACTTGAGTATGAAAAACTCTGCACATTATTTATTTTACTATGTAAAAAAAATGCCCCAGTGTGTAGGGTGGAGGAGTGTGGGTTGCTCAATATTTCATAAGGATCTAACAATTCTACCAAAAATGAATTAAGTCATAGATTAATCTTAACCTGAAGCAAGGTCTCTATGGGTCTGTTATAGTGCTCTGTTATTGACCCTGTTTTCTTCAACATTTTTTTATCAACAACTTAAGGAAAATGCATAGAAAGCTTGTACTCTTCCCAGTGTCCCGCACTATTTTAGAGGAGCCTTGCAAACTAGAGCACATCCAGAGGAGGACAACAAGGGTTCACAGAGAAGCTAACAGATCCTATCTCTGGGATAGTGTAGCTGGGATTCTTACCTTTGGGCTAGAGGTTGCTCCCTATGATCTCAAGTATCTATTTTAGCACCAGGTTTCTCTGATGAAGGAATAGCTACATTGACTGAATTGGTCACTAAGTCAGAAAACATTGGATGTCTCCTATGCACTGTTCTAAGTGCTACAAGGCAGTGATCTAGGTGTTGTGAGAGATACAAAGGGTCATAAAATGTGTGGGATATATCCACATTAAAAAAAAAACTAACAACGAAAGACAGTATATTATAAATGCCTACTGAATGTTTCAGACAATAGGTATCAGAGGAGTGCCTAGGAGGGAGCAATTATTGGCAAGCACTCAATGGAAAGTGTTTGAGTAGAGTGAGAAATCTAGTGAAGAGGAAGAGAGGAAATTATTAGAGGAAATATAAAATAATGGTATGGGGATGGGGGTGGGACAAACATCACATTTTAGTTCATGCTAGTTTATTGTTAGTATCATCCAAAGTGTCATGGATCATGGGTTACTAATAGAAGAGAAGAGAATCTTCTCTCTAGTATTTCTTTGTACTTCTCTTCGTAAACAGCATTGTTTTGCAAAGTGAAAAAATATGCAATTTTAAAAAATCTTACTGTACGTATAACACATAAATTATTAGCAGTATAAGCAGTACTGATGAACTCATTTCCAAATAGCACATAGCTCTACACAAATATATGTTTGGAGTATTTTTTTTAAACATGCTATATGGGTTTTCTCTCCCTTCAAGCAGGAAATGGTCATTTTTTACATAGTTCAGTTGACAAAGAATTGGTAGATTTTCTGTGTAATTTGCTATTATCCTAAAATTCAAAAGCAAACCCAAATGCCATCTGTGGTTTTAAGAATATGATGTGTTTGAAAATGGAAATTTGACCACTTCAAATAGCAAAATCTTCATTTCCATTAGATTTTTATGAACTGTCTGATTGTAGATCAGAGGAAACGTACACTTTTCTGTAGTCAGCTATGAAATGCTAGGCAAGATGATGAAAACAAAGACGATTATTTGTGCTGAAAATGGCATATTTCATTAAACACTTTATCCATGAAAAGTCATGTTGGTGCACACTGCCTTTTTCTAGGATTAATGCCCCCAGAGTTGTACACAGGCTTTAGGCTTACCTTTTTCAACTCTTTCTCTGTGCACAACTGCTTATGTTTTAGTTATGGTGATTCAGAAGTATAGCACTTTACAAGGATCATATTTACAATTCAGCTATATAACCCAGAGTCAATCTTTGAAAGATGTTTCATAAGTACACAAAGTTCTAGCTCATTTAGTCATCCATTCACTCATTACTAGCATTCTACTATGTGCAAAGCACCATGCTACATGTTGGGGGGAAATTAAAAGATTATAACTTGGTCTCTGCCTTCAAGGAGCTTACAGTTTTAAAAAAGGGAGGAATGCCAAATATTCATAAATATAAATGACCATACAGTAATTGTGATACAGAAGAAAACCATGAGCAGCATAAGGTGCTATATGAAATTCCAATCAGAAAGAAGCATTCCTAGTGTGGGGAGATTAGAGAAGTATTCTTAGAAATGAAAGCATTGGAGCTGAGTGTTGCAGGATGGGTACAATTTCAACCAGTGAAGAATGAGAAAAAGGAGTTAGGGGATATTTCGGGAGTAGGCAATGATGTGAGCAAAGGAAAGGAGATAGGAAAACATCTGGTATGTGGAGAGATGATGAATAGCTCAATTTGGCTGAATGGTTGTAAACAAAGAGCAGATAAAGATATAAAGCTATAAAGGTAGGGAGGTACCAAGTTACATAGTTTCTTGAATCTTAGGCTAAGTAAAGAGCTTACACCTTATTCAATAAATAGTCAATAGGAAGACATGGGAGAGTTTTGTGTAAAGGACTGGTATGATGAGATCCCTGAATGAGAAACATTAATCTAGGACTAGTATGAAGGATGTATTGTAGTAAGGAGGGTGTGGAGTTAGGAGAGATCAGTTAGTGTGCTCTAACACTAATATAGACACGATGGTAATTTGAATAGAGAGGAGGAAATAGATTGGAGAGCTTTGGGAAAGGTAGAATTGATAGCACTGATTAGATGTGGTAAATGGAGAGAAGGTACATTTCTAAGTAATGTTAAGATTTTCAAAATGAATAACTAGATAAATGGGTGTACCACTAATAAAGATAGGAATATCAGAGCAAGCAAGAATTTTTTCCGGGGGGGATGACAAATTGAATTTCAGACATGGTGATATGAAGACTGAGACATCTAGGTGGAATTGCCCAATAGACAGCTGGAGATCAGCTGTCTTAGTAAAATAAACCTCGTCTGATTCTTCCTTTTTTTCCCCTTCAGATCAAAACCACAAAGGGTAGAAAGCAGACGGCTTTGGATGTTTGTTCTTAGGAAATGACAGCAAATGTGTCTGTGTGGACTAGAGACTGTTTGCACCCCTGTTTGTGTTGTTTCATAATCCTTTTGACATACTGAAGGTCTTTCCAAATGAATTTTGTTGGATATTTCCCCTTTGTCTAGAGATTTCAGATGAGAATACGCTGAATGAAGAGCTACAGGTTTTCTAGGTACACACTCTCTTGGGCTCCCAGCTTGGGTTTCTGGGTTCACTACAACAGATGTTTATTAGGGCATTGATGGTTTGGCAAGGTATCTTAATTAGGTGTTATTTTGTCTAGATTGTCAGTCTTTGATTTGATAACATTTTCATTTCCATTTATAAATATCAGATTCTCTTATAAAGAGGGTTATACTATGACTTTTTTTCAGTGTACTACTTCATGCTAAAGAGGTGGTGCAGCAGGGTGGAGAGAGATCCGGCCCTATAATCAGAAAAACCTGGGTTCAAATCCTAGCTATAATACAAATTGACTGCATTACTCTGGTAAAGTTATTTAATTTCCCAGTGCCCTGGGCTGTAGCACAGGGGCTGACAAGAAATGGTAGAGGGAGTTCCCTAGTTAGGAATTTTTCATACGAGAGAGATCAGAAGCTTGGGCCAAACATAGAAAAAGTTCTATTACTTTAGAGAATATATAGGAAACCAACAAGTTGTTTGGAGGAGTGGTCATCAGATAACTTGGCCAGGTATATGAGAGGCAACTAAGGGCAGTTCAAGAACATTCTATAGAACATATGAAATGTGCTCTTTACCCTGGGGGGGGGCGGTGCTGAAGATGGCTCATATTAGAGTTGATTGTTAAATTTTCAGTGTGAACACTTATACTCCAGGAATTGGCAAATGCCACAAATCATGGCTTGATTTATTGTTTTGTCAACTGTCTAGATTTAATAAAATAATAGATAAGATATTAATAACATAGATTAAACTTAAAAGTGTTTTGTACATACTTTTTAAAGAAAGGTGGTAGTTAAACATTTACCTGTTTGTTGATATCTCAGAATTTGTACTGTCATTGTCTGCTTTTTATAGTTTAGTTTATCAATAGCTTTATAATTCAAAGAGTACATATATTTATGCATTACAGGTTCACTTTGTTAAATTCTATGTTTTTATCCAAAATTTACCTTTTTCAGCCAAGCAAAAGAGAATGTGCCTTAAAGTCAGATAAATATGACTTTTATATCACTGAAGTTTTAAGAGTATTATAATTCTCTGGCTTAAACTTCTTTTAAGAGTGATAGTGGATAATTCACCAGACTTCAGATTTCTAATGTCTACCCTATGTCTAAATGACATGCTGAGGAATTTATTATAGTACCCAGTTATAGAATCGGTAAGGTGAAAGCACATTTTGTGTTAGCACAGACTTTCAAAAATACTTCCAGCACTGAAATGCACATATGTTAACTTTGAACCTCTGCCAAATCACAAGAAATGTAAAGGAACATGAAGACTGCCCCATACAGTGGGACATTATCATTAATGCTGTCTTGCCTTCTTATATGATACCATGCTTATGGCTCGCAAGTATGGCTTTTTGATTACTAATTATCACCAAAAAGATTTCGAACACACCTATCATCATCAACAAACTGAGCCTAATTCTGCCTCTAGCACTGTCCCCTTGCCTCAACTATAATGACCCATCACTGTTCTACTCCAGGAGATCTGCTGGTTAGAATGGATTTCATCGTGTTCTGGTAACCCTGACTTACTAACTAAATCAATTTTTTGTTGTTTGATGATCTCTGTACTATTAACAATGAACAGCAATAAAATAGCACTTTGTGCAATCTCTTTTCTTTCCATGTTCACCACTGTGACACTCCAATATATAGAAACCAGGGGAAGGAGAAAGCAGTTAAAATATAGGGGGAAATCAATACTGTCTTATTTTTTATACATTGCTAATATTAATATTCTTGTCCTTAGTGAAAGGAGTAGGTTAATGTTCTATTACTATTGCTAATGTGTCAACAAAAATAAAAACCTGAGGTGTTTATTGTCTGCTGAGTTTAACCACAATGTGAGCTTAGACAAGAGTTCCCACAATAAATTCATACCAGTAAGGGTACTGGTTTTTAAGACTTTGATTTGAGTCTCAGTTCCAGTACTTATTGGCTCTTGTTGGCAAACTGAGCAAATTATTTATTCTCCCTGCTCCACTCTCCTAATCTATAAAACAGGGCTAACAAATGCCTGACTGACACATGTATTTGACAGGGCGGTCACTGTGAAGAAAGTGTTTTTTTTTTTTCTTCCCCATCCTTGTATATCTAGTACAAAGCACAGAATAGTATTTTGTACATCATAGTATGTGCTTAGTTGAATTTAATGAGCATTGGGTATGGGTTCTTTGAATAGGAATCTTAGATGGTTCCATTGTTCAGATGGGTCTTTTGAAGCATGTGTTTCAGGTGGATGGAGGGGGTACTTGAGACTGTGGCTCATTGTAGTTATGATGTTAAAGGGCCCTTGGAATTAGACTGTTGAAGATCTCCTTGAAGAGTGGAGTCCCACATATTTATCTTTAAAATACATCTTTCTAGTTGTTCATTCATTATGTTTATTCAACCTATTGCTGTAGAAATGTAAAATGTTGTATAGGAGAATAGATTTAGATATGAAAAAGAATCTTGGAGTTCACCTCATCCAATTTCCTCATTTAAAAGATGAGGAAATTGAGCTCCACATGTATTAGGTGCTCTGCCCAAGGAAACACAAGCAGTAAGTGGCAGAACAAGGAGTTTAATTCAAGTCCTCTGACTTTAAATCAGCATGCTATTCGCTATACCATATTGCCTGTCAGGTAGAGAGAACCTTCTCTGGAATCTGAAGAATTTTCTACTAGTGTGATGTTGCATGAGTCATTTTGGGCCTCAGGTTTTTTCATCTGTAAAATGTTGAGGACAGAGCAGATGATCTCTAAAGGTCCCTTCCAGTTCGAAATCTTATTATCCTAGGAGAAATACAACTACCATGTTGGCTAAACGTGTGTTTCATCCATGTTTCAGACTTCCCTGTTTTCTCTAAGAATGGTAGCACGGTTGTAAGTCATAGCTGATGGCAGTGTTTGCCTGATGTTAGTTGTGATGAAAGAGGAGGAATCAACACTAGGCTATCTTTGCATGCTTCACCAAAGATTTTGTTGACAGATACAAATTGTAGCACCTAAGATCTTAGAACCACAGGTTTAGAGCTGGACAGGATGTTAGAGCCCATCTAGTCCAACACTCTCATTTTATCGCCTCCCTGATGCCGTGGTCCTCTTTGAGAACAAAGAACAAACAGCAACAACAGTAGATGAGGGGACCGAGTCACTGAAATATTGACTTGTCAAAGACCACTCAAATAATGAATGACAGAGCCAGGATTTGGTCTCAGGTCCTCTGATGCTAAGTCCAGTATTCTTCCCACTATTCTGCACTATCTCTCATTTGTTAAACAGATGTTTTGTTTTTTTCTTTCCAGTGATATTTGCCAAGTTTTCAAGACCATTCCAGGATAATATGATTATGGTCTTAACTAGCAATCCTCCATAGAATCCATGCAATAATCATGACAATAATAACATGCATTTATGTAGCCTTTTAAAGTTTGCAAAGAGCCTTACGGATATTTTCTCATTTGACCCTCACAACAACCCTGTGAAGTGGGTGTTATCATGTACAGGATAACAGGAACAAGCTCTTCCCTAGGCAAGCCTGAGTCCTTGGCTGCCTTCTTCAACCTCTTTTTCTTCCCTGAGTTGACTGTCACAGGTTTTATGTCAAGATAGGCAAAAGAAGGGACAGCTAGGTGGCGCAGTGGATAGAGCACCAGCCCTGAATTCAGGAGGACTTGAGTTCAAATTTGACCTCAGACCAAACACTTGACATTTACTAGCTTTGTGACTCTGGGCAATTCATTTAACCCCAATTACAAAAAAAAAAAAATAGGCAAAAGAATCAGTAATATGTATTTGTATTTTAAAACCTGTGCACAGGCCAATGATCAGAGATTCTGCGATATGGACACTTCCAGCCCTGGCGGCAACCTCATGAATTTGGAAGTCCATTGGAAGATGATTTCTGTAAAAGGACTGTTTTTCAGTGGAATTCAGCACGTACCACCAGGAGAATTCTGCTGTAGAGGGACAAATGAGGAAACTGAGGCAGTCAGAGGTTAAGTGAGTTGCCCAGGGTCACACAGCTAGTAAGTATCTGAGGTCATTATTTAAACTCGGGACTTCTTGACTCCAGATGTGGCACTCTATCCACCTAGTTGCCTCTAAAGTCTCTTCCATCTCTAAATCTATGATCTTATCATGTCATTCTAAATTTTTCCAGAAGGTTATTGTACTGATACTAGTTTCATCTGGGGTATAGAGGAAAACCCTGTGCCTAAGAACTGCATGTTCAATTTGTTGGTGGTTCTTGTCATTCTTCCAGTGGCCTTAATGAATCAGAGCCTGTATTTCTCTTTACAGCAAGATAATCTTTGTGGTAATTCATGGGTTACAGAAGAATGAACAGTGTTCTGGGTTAGGACATTTATTATTTTTAATAAGAATTATTATATAATATTAATAATAATTTTAAAATAAATTCATTTATTTTTAGTTTTCAACATTCATTTCCATAAGATTTTGAGTTCCAAATTATCTCCCCATCTCTCCACTCCCCCCATCCTGTGACAGCATATAAATTGGTATAGGCTCTACATATATATTCATATTAAACCTATTTTCACATTAGTTATATTGTAAAGAAGAATTAATGCCAATTGGAGAAAACACAAGAAAGATAACAAACAAAAATAAAAGAGAGAGCGAGCAAATAATATGCTTTTATCTGCATTCAGACTCCATAGTTGTTTTTTTTTTTTGTTTTTTGTTGTTGTTTGGCTTTTTTTTTTCTGAATGTGGACAGCATTTTCCAACATGAGTCTTTTGGAGTTGTCTTAGGTCCTCGTATTGCTAAGAAGAGATAAGTCTATCAAAGTTATTCATCACACAATGTGGCTGTTACTGTGTACAATGTTCTCCTGGTTCTGCTCACTTCACTCAGTATCAGTTCATACAAGTCTTTCCAGGTTTTTCTGAAGTCTGCCTGCTCATCATTTCTTACAGCACAATAGTATTCCATTATATTCATATACCACAACTTGTTCAGTCATTCCCCAACTGATGGGCATTCCCTTAATTTCCAATTCTTTGCCACCACAAAAAGAGCTGCTATAAATATTTTTGTACATGTGTGTCCTTTTCCCATTTGAGTGATCTCTTTGGGATACAAACCTAGAAGTGATATTGCTGAGTCAAAGTTTTATAGTCCTTTGGGCACAATTCCAAATCTCTCTCCAGAATGGTTGAATCAGTTCACAACTCCACCAACAATGCATTAGTGTTCCAATTTTCCTACATCTTCTCCAACATTTATCATTTTCCTGTTTTGTCATATTAGCCAATCTGATGCGTGTGATGTGGTACCTCAGAGTTGTCTTGATTTGCATTTCTGTAATCAATAATGATTTAGTGCGTTATTTCATATGACTATAGATAGCTTTAATTTCTTCATCTAAGAACTGCCTGTTCATGTCCTTTGACCATTTATCAATTGGGGAATGATTTGTATTCTTATAAATTTGATTCAGTTCTCTACATATTTTAGAAATGAGGCCTTTGTCAGAGATACTGGTTGTAAAAATTCTTTCCCAATTTTCTGCTTCCCTCCTAATCATGGTTGCATTGGCTTTGGCTTTGTTTGTACAAAACTTTTCAATTTAATGTACCAAAATTACCCATTTTGCATTTCATAATGTACTCTATCTCTTGTTTGTCCATAAATTCCTCCATTCCCCATAAATCTGACAGGTAAACTATTCCTTGCTCTCCCAGTTTGCTTATAGTATCAGCCTTTATATCAAAATCGTGTACCCATTTTGACTTGTTGGTATAGGGTGTAAGATGTTGGTCTATGCCTAGTGTCTGCCATACTATTTTTCAGTTTTCCCAGCAGTTTTTGTCAAATAGTGAATTTTTTATCCCAGAAACTGGAGCGTTTTGTTTATCAAACAGTACATTACTATAGTCATTGACTACTGTGTCTTGCGTACCTAACCTATTCCACTGATCCATCACTGTATTTCTTAGCCAGTAACAAGTAGTTTTGATGATTGCTGATTTATAATACAGTTTAAGATCTGGTATGGCTAGGCTGCCTTCCCTTGTATTTCTTTTCATTATGGTTTAGGACATTTACCAAAAAAATGTTTATTGATGATAATGATACTGATAATGATGTTAATATTGGTGAGAACAACAACTTGATCCTTCAAAGGTGGGGTGGGGAGGTAGGCAACCTCCTTCCTAGGTAGAATAAGCAACTATCAATGTGGTGAGTGGTTTCAGGAATGCTATAACATACCTACCTCATCAGCCCATTCAGGTATGGAATTCCTTTAATAGAGAAGAAAACCTTTTTTATTAATTAATAAGAGATGAAGTTGCATTGTAAATACTTGTGAAAAAAAGGTAATCTATTGACTTCATTTCTCACTAAAGTAAGAATGACTAGTATCTGAGAAAGTTTTAATAGTGGTTTATAAATCATAGGATCATAACTCCATAGCTGGCAAGGGACTTGGAGGCCTTCCAGCCTAACTCTCCACCCCCCTTATTTTACACATAAGGAAATCGAGATACACCCAGGCAGATTCAAGGACTTCAGGTCGTATAGGTATTGAGTGGCAGAGGCAAGATTTGAACCCAGGGAGAGAAAATTGTATTTGATTCAACAAACAAATTTATTAAACACCTAGACTATGTATGCATGGTAAAATACTGGCAATATAATTTAGAAATAAACAGTTGTTTCCTTTGAAGAAATAATTTAATGTGGAAGTAAATCTTTAGTAATATTAATAGCTTATATTTAGATAGTATTTTGGTTATAAAAATCTTTATACATATTAATACATTTGCATTTTAACAGCCCCACCAAATAGGAAATCTGTATACCTCAATTTTATAGATGAGAAAACTGGGCCTTAAAGTACAGAAAACTGTACTTTACACACGCTGTTGTTGTTGCAGTTGCTTCAGTTGTGTCTGATTCTTTGTGACCCCATTTGGGGTTTTCTTAGCAAAGATACTGGAGTGGTTTGCCTTTTCCTGCTTCAGTTCATTTTATAGATAAGAAATTAATGCAAATGGGGTTAAGTGACTTGCCAAGGTCACACAGCTTGTATGTATCTGACGCCAAATTTGAATTCAGGTTTTCCTGACTTGAAGCTCAGGGCTCTATCCACCGTACCCTTACACGTACCTTACACATAGTAAGTGCCTAATTATTTCTTGTTCAATTGAATTGACTATTTCCTTGAATAAGGCAAAGATCATCTTAACAGGTTTTCTAGCTGATTATTAAAAATGACTTAACAGTCAGCACTGTGCATAAGCTTCCCTGACTTTGCATCTATTGTACCGACACAAAATGCGGTCTTGAAAATTACCTACTGAAAATAATCAAAGCAAGGAAGACTTATATGAACTGATGCACAAGGAAACAAGCAGAACCTATATGAATATATGTATATTATGTATGAATGTGCTAAAAAGGGTTTAGCATGTCTCCCCTTTCTTTGCTGAGGTGGGAAACTATGGTTATGGGATGCCATATATGATATTAGATTTAGTTCTTGTTTTAGTTAATTTGACTGAACTTTGTTTTTAACCTCTTTGTTATTGTTTGTTCCAAGTCTTAGTGTAATCAGCTCAATTATATCTGCAAACAGGGGCATCTGGAGGAACTGACCATGCACAGGAAATCTCTCTTTGATCTGAATTCTGTACTGTAACTCCTCTATTATAGAGATGGATACCTTTAGTGGGCACATTTCACTGTGTTTTATGCATCATCTAATGTCTCTTTTTTAATGATTAATTTGTTTCATTTCAAATAATAATCAAATTATTGCAGTTAATGAATTAAACAGTGTAAAATGATGTTTTTATGAAAATTTTCTAAACAACTTGGTAACTACTCCAGACTTTCCTCCCAGCATTATATTAAAACCATTAGAAAAAAATGGAATTAAATTTGACTTCAAATATTCATTATGAAAGACACAATCACTTACAGCAGGTAATAATGAATTGAGAATACATTCTGCTGGGATTAACTCCAATTCTTGTTTTTTATTTTAAAATTCTTTTCTTTCTAAATTGAATTCCAAACTATCTCCCTTTTCCCCACCTCTCCCTCTCCCTTTTTCCCACCTCTCCCTCAAACTGATATCAACTACACATGTGAAATCATGCAAAAACATATTTAAATATTAGCCATAGCACCAGATGTTTCTTATAAGAGCGTTGTTGAATAGGGTTATTCCTTTTACTTTATCTTCCAGGGAATCTTGAATTACCTCAGTGTTTGGATGGATGGCAGATATCTTATAAAATATCCTGAAAAGTGGCCTTTTGTCCCATATATATTTTTAATTGACAATAAATGCAATGGGTTCTTCTACAAACTATATCTTTCAGTTAATTGTGAACTGGTAAATGTGGTCCACTGTTGAATATCACTTGCTAAAACTTTCTGATACTCATATGAAAAATGCCCCCATTTCAAGTATAGGTGCTCATAAAAAGATAAAAAAGAGGTAGATGGTAAGATCTTCCAGATGCCATTGTTTGTAGATGAAATCATGACGATTGCATTAAGCTCTAGAACACTACAGGCTCTCCTGGATGAAATCTACTGCCACTTATAGGAGTTTGCCTGTCCATTCACACAGAAAAGACCTAGTGGATGAAGAATTATCTATTAACCAGATGGATGTTAACATATATTTGTATATACAAACTACAGAACTTATCCACTGATAGTTATACCTGAGACAGAAAATATATAGGAAAATGAGTTGAGTCCAGAATTGGACAGGGAGTGGAAAGGGCTGAATGTCTTCTGGAAAATCACAAAACTCCTTTACCCCCAAACTTCTCATGAAAGAAAGTACTCACCTTAATTCTCCCAGTCTGGCTATATGTTAGTTAAGCATGGAATACAATTAACTCTATAGAATTAAAAATGAATTAGAGCATAGAAGACAATGAAGCAATTGGGGAAAGGAGGGGAAAATACATTTATTTTGAGCCGAGTATGTGCCAGGCACTATGCTAAGCACTTTGTAATTATTTCACTTGCTCCTCACAACAACCCTATGAGGTAGGCGCTCTTATTTTCCCCATCATACAGCTGAGGAACTGAGAAAAAGTTTAAGTGACTTGCTCAGGGTCGCAGAGCTAATAGGTGTCTGAGGATGAATCTGAGCTCAGTTTTTCCTGATTGTAGGCCCAGCACTCTATCTGCTGTACCACCAGCTACTCTTCCAGTGCCTAGTGAGTATAAGCAGGTTGCTACATTTAATCAATAATGAACTCAGGAGTAGAGGACTAGAAGATATTATCAAGGAATTATATAATAGAAAGAGAAGATAGGTTTGTCATGTGGCAAGAACAAAGTAGCTGGATATCCAGAATGCTCTACTATTATCCTTACCATGTCAGAAGAAAATGTGATGTACTGGGGTAGGACATGCATAGAATGGGATTGCATAGATGGGCTGCTATCTGTATCATTGGAGGTAATTCCCAAATATATGAGATTGTGGATGCTTTTGAGTATCCCTCTTGGAGAGAGGGATGGAGAAATGATATAAGAGGAAATGTAGGTGATATAAAAAACAAATGATATCACTTTTTAATTGATTAATTCAGAATCAACCTGAAATAATTCAGAGTACATGGATGCTAGATTATCAACACTGGCCCTCTACAGTGAACACATTGGACCACATAAGTAATAAATTTCCATTCCATTAATGATATGTAGACTAAATTTTAAAGTGTTTGACACACATCAGCAAATTAATTCTGATGGGTTAAATGGATATTATCCCCTTGTGGCCAACTAAAGAGGTAAAATGACTTGGTCAAATCTATAAACATTGTCTGTGTACAAAGTGAGTAACCAAGATGCCCTGGCTTGCAGGATTATATGATAAAAATCTTTCCCCAAAATCATTTAAAGACAACTTCCAAATGCAACTTATGTTGAAGGATAGCAATGCCATGCCTTGATATATCTTCTGGTAAGGAATTTGTGTCTCCTGAATATCTTTCTATTTGTGTTATGTATGTTTGGTTTTGAGTCCATCGATGGTGATAGATGTCCATATCTTCATATGCTACCTAACTCGCTGGTCCTCAGTCAACTTTAAACAGAAACAATACCTACATTTCCTCTCCTCTTCCTCTTCTAATATTTAAAGTAGAACAGCCTACTTACTTTTAAAACCTCAGCTCTCCTTGAGGGATCCAAGTTACACTGATGCAGGGAAATACATATATATATATATATAGAATTAAGGTGTTGGGCTGCAATTAACAGTAATTTCAAAGAGACAATCCTGGCCCTGACCCTCAGTGAACTAGAAATTGAGACACTACCTTGTGGCCAAAAAGTGACTTTCTCTCTCTCTCTCTCTCTCTCTCTCTCTCTCTCTCTCTCTCTCTCTCTCTGTGTCTGTCTCTCTTTCTCTCTATGTGTTTATCTCTTTCCCTACAATTTCCCAAACTTAAAAAAATAAGTACATTACTTCTACACCCTTATTCCTCTTTACCCACTTCATTTCTGCAAACAGCTTTCCAAAAATAAATCAAAACAGATCTATGAAATATAATTGTTGGGTAGGTCATTTGCCATTTTGTAATTGTTGCAGGTCGTGAATGATGTATGAAATGAGAACATCTGCAGGGGCCAATGATGTGCTGCTGTGTGCTAATGAGAGAGATATCTAATGGTGAGGCCCCAGGGAGATCCAGGACAACAAAAGCCCACCACTCCAAAACCACAAGACAACAAATTATTCTGAAAGAGCCCACAAAAATAAATCTCTTATTAAACATAATCCTCTCCTTTCCTCTTCCCCCGTTTCCTGGGAAGGCTGTTTGCTCACTCCTTTCTCCTTCATCTCCCAACAGACAGAGAAATATGACTGTGGTGAAAAATATCATTATTCATTTTCTAGATCTAGGATTCAGTGCTTGCCAACTATTTGTGGAGTAGTTGGTAGGTGTGAGTTTTAGTGATTTTGCATCTGTGACTGTATTGATCTCTTTGTTTCAATATTGGGCAGTGTTCATAAGGGATAATGTCATTGCTCTCTCATTACTATATACAGCTGGTACAGATGGAATCCATAATACAAAGACTACACCTCCTTTCGCTTTAGGTATGGGACCATCCCACAGCCTTTATATCAACAGCAAGAGAGCAGTCTTTTCACAGGTCTAGTTCTTAACAAATCCCCAAATGATCAGCTAAGTGCTTTAGGTTCACACATCATACAATGTGAATGAAAGGCCAAGTGCAGGGTCCTGTGTGATTAGTCCCCATAACAAAACCCCATGAATTCATGTGAAAGAATACTCCTGTTTATACACAGAGGAGTCTTTTTCTAACACCCTGAAGAGAATTTACTTAGCTTGTAGGACTTCTCTCCCAAAACAAAGTATTTAAAATTTTTGTAGTATTTTAGAACTTCAATGGACCCATGCCCTCATTGATGTGGGCATTCATTTTTCCTGTGCCAACCACTCCAAAACCACAAGACAATCAATTCTTCCTAAGAAGCCTAGAATATATATATATATATATATATATACATAAAATAATAATTATTATTATTCTTAAGCATAATCTTCTCCTTTTCTCCAGTCCCCTGGCAAGGCTCTTTCCTCAGTTATTTTCCCTTCCTCTCCTGACAGCCAGTGAGAATATGACTGTTGTGAAAAATCATTGAAAGTGTCCATAGGCTCCTTGAGGGCTGGAACTGTTGTGTTTTTGTTGTATCCCCAGAACCAAGCAGAATGTCTTGTTTTTGCTTTTAGGAGGGTCAAGTTCTATGATTTCATTGACATAAGGAGCCCTAAGTAAATACCCTCTCCCAATGCAGATATGCAACTATTCTTTAACTCAGAGGATAGCCTGGGGAACAGGAAAGGTAAGTGAATTGTGCAGAGAAATAAAGTAACCGAGTATCTGAAACAGAACTTAAATCAGATTTTCTTGACTCAGAAGATGGCTCTCTATTCACTCCACCAGGCTGCCTCAGGTATGGCATCACAATTTCAATATTTGTAAAAGCTGGTCTCAAAGAGTTACAAAGAACTGAAGAAGCTGTAAACCAAGTTATAAACCATCTTTCCCTCCAAACACTCTCCTCTTCCTGACTTTCTTATTATATTGAGAGTACCATTGTCCTAGCAGTTACTCAGGCTTCCTACATAAGTGTGGTCATCAACTCCTCATTCTCATTCCCCATATCCAATTAGTTGTCAAGTGCTATCATTTCTACCTTTGTAATACCCCTCCTGTGCTTGCTTCTCTCTTCTGACACTGCCACCACCCAGGTGCAGGCCTTTATCACCTCATCCCGGATTACTGCAATAGCTTGCTGGTTGGCCTCCTTCCATAAGTCTCTCCCCACTCCAATCCATCCTCCACTTAGCTGTCAAAGGAAATTATTTTCTACTTACTTTTTAAAATTTATCCATATGTAGATATACATATATTTGATTGTTTTTAACATTCTTTTTTTTAAAAGTTTGGGTTCCAAATTCTCTCCTTTCCTCCCATTCCTACCTTGCCCATTGAGAAGGCAAGCAATATGATGTTAATTATGCATGTGAAATCATTCAAAATATATTTCCATATTAACCATGTTGCAGAAAAAGCAAGAACAAATCAATAAAGTGAAAAAAAATTGCTTCAATTTATACTCAGAATCCATCAGTTCTCTCTCTGGAAGTGATACACTGGATAGAGTACCAGGCCTGAAGTCAGGAAGATTCGTTTTCTTGAGTTCAAATCTGGCTGTGTAACCCTAGACAACTCATTTAACCTCTGTTTGTCTCAGTTTCCTCATCTGTAAAATGAGCTGAAGAAGGAAATGGTAAACCACTTTAGTTTCTTTACCAAGAAAATGTCAGTCATGAAGAGTCAGACATGAGTGAAAAATGATTGAACAACATGATAAATAATGCTATCCACCTTCAGAAAGAGAACTGATGAATTCTGAGTGTAAATTGAAGCAAAGATATTATGATCATGAGACTTAAGGATCTTTTCCCTAAAACCTACTTTTCCTCCTAACTTTCCTATTTTTGGCAAGGAGCACTACACTTCTTCCAGTCACCAGTTTCATAACCTTGGAATCACCATCAATACTTCACTCTATTCAATTACCATATCCATTTGCCAAATTTTACCATTTCTATCTTCTCAAAATATCTAACATACATCCAGTTTTCTTTATTCACACTACAACTACCCTAACCCAGGCCTTCATCACCTCTCTCTTAATTTGTCTCCCCATAGGCAGGCTCTCTCCCTCTCTAATTCATCCTCCACACACCTGCCAAATTGATATTCCTAAAGCACCAGTCTGACTATGTCATTCTGTCTGCTTGAGACGTTTCAATGACTCTCTGATCCTTTCAGAATATAATACAAATCCCTCCGTCTGGCATTTAAAGTCCTTCACAATTTGGCTGACTACACAAATTATTTTTCTTTAAGTTTTCTTTGTTTGTTGCAGGCAAGTTGGGCTAGTTGTTGTTCTGCATATATAACACTCAATCTCCCTCCCCACTCTGTACATTTGTCTCAGTAGACCCCCCAGTGCCTAAAATGAACTTCTTTTTACAGTTACCTACTGGAACCCCTAGCTGTCTTCAAGGATAAGCTCAATCACCATTTCATGAAGAGGCAGTTCCTGATTACTCCACTCCTCCACTACTTTATATTTTGTATATATCCTACAAGTATGTGTTTGTGAGAGTACTGGGATTCTCTGATTATTGTATTTGTGTGCCCATTGCCTAGAATCACAGCTAGTCTAGTGAGTACTTAGTGGTAAGCATTTTGCAAATACTTGTTGATAAATTGTGTTTTTTTCTGTTTTTCAGTTGTGTTTAACTCTTCATGACCCCATGGACCATAGCACATCATTACTGCCCATGAGGTTTCCTTGGCAAAGATACTGGAGTGGTTTACTTTTTCCTTCTCCAGCTCATTTTACAGATGATGAAACTGAGGTAAACAAGGTTAAGTGACTTACCCAGGGTCACATAGCTAGTTACTGTAATATCAACTATATGATCGTAACTATCTCCATTTATGATTTAAGTAGGGCTGCCTCATTTTAATGTGCAAAAAGAATAATTATTGACACTTCTTGGTATTTTCCATTTTTAGAAGTACTTTAAATACATTATGTTATTTGAATCTCACAACAATCCATGAAGTAGGTAATGAAAGTTTGATTAACCCCATTTTATAGGTGAAAAAACTAAAGATCAGAAAGGTTAAATAATTTTCCTAAGGCCAGATAGCCAATAAGTACCAAAGACAGGACTTGAACCAAGGTCTTCTGACTTCAGTTCTTTTTGTTTTATCTGATGTATTTTTATCTATACCAGAGCAAAGCGTGATGGTAGTGGTGGGGAAGAGTGTAGGTAACTGCGACTAATTGATATTATAGCAGGGTAGAAAAAATGGTCCAGCAACCACATTCTTTTATTTTAACTAGGTATGGGGGAAAAAAAACCTCCTAGGCCAGGTGACTCTGCATATTCCTATTTTGTTCTCCTCACTGACATATTTTTGCTAAGTAAATAGGCCAATATATTATTACTATGATTATTATATACAATAGTGAAGAAATAGTCTTCCTCCAATGAAGTCAAGTTTGTTTTTTGGCTGCCTGGCAATGGTATATGTGAGGGTATCTCTCTCCCTCCTCCTCACCAGCAACACTGCCTCCAGACAGCTTCCCCCTCCCCCTCCATTCTTTCTTCTTTGGTCATTCAGCCTCCTTGGTGACCCTCACTCCTACAGAGTATATTTAAACTTTGCTTTCTTTGTAATCTCTGTTTCCTTGGATTCTGTTATGGTAACATCATGAGAGTTACTTAATGATTTTTTCTTGAACTAGCCACCCATGTGAGATCAAGAATTTCATCATCTCATACTCTCCTCAGCATCACTATTGTTATTTTTCTCTTTGAGCTAACACATCATTCTTCTTTCCTGCCCTAGGCTGGCTGTGCTGAACTCTGAGTAATACTTCAAATAGGATGAAATGAGGTAGTGGGACCACTGTGCCAGAGTAAAATTCTTGCCTCTTCTAATCAGTGCAGTTAAATAAGACAGACTTTGTTGAATATCTTATTAGGAAACATTCTTAAAATATACATTTTAAATGTAGCAGTGTGATTGAACAATCAGAATCTTGTAACTGGCTTCACAGTACACATCTCTATAACACACTGAAACACATCTAAGGTCAACAATTCACTTTTCAAGAACTAGCACATTCTCCTTCATTATAAAAACCTCCTCTTGCTGCATTTTGGGGAGTTGAGAGTCTTAATTTGAGTATTATTTTTAATTTGATATTCCTCTACATTTTCTTTTGTTTGACAATTGTGGAGTTAATCAGCTACAGTAACTCAAATAGAATTCCATTAGCTTTGCTAATCATGCAAAATACCCTTTTAACAAAGCCATCCTGTGTTTCCAATGTTCTTTTTTTTATGTTGTTGTTTGTATTTTGGACAGTAAGATTTTTCTTTTAAATGATGGCAATCTGAAGTAAAAAGAAGTTTGAAATCAGCTTTGGCCATCCAATTATCTGGTGATCCAATGCGTGTACTTTCAAACTCTGGACAGAGAGGAAAATCACATTCTTTGGATGCCTTCAAGTTCACATCAATAACAAGAGTGACAGGAAGAGGATTAGTATACCACAGCAAGGTTTGGTTGCTTTGGGGAAAGCATCAGGAAAGGGCCATTCAGTAACCACTTTCTTTTTTCTAGGACAGATATACACAGATATACATACATATATCAAATCATATTTAATTAAATAATGAAATGATCAAATTTAATAATGCATACATATATTAAAATATTACACATTTTTCAAAATATATGTTAATCTTCATTTTTGTAAACACAAAATATGTATTATCTACTCACAAATTTCTCCCTAAAGGTAATGCCTTATTTATTTACTTCCTCTTCTACTTTAGGGGGAAAAATGTTCCAAAATCGTTTCTGTCCCATTTGAAGTATGGGGAATAGAATGGAACAGCATATTGTTTTCTGTAGTTCAAATGACATCCTGTAAGACAGTAAGTCAACTGGCTAAAAGGAATTCCTTCACAAGGCATATCCAAAAAGTCAGACTGCATGTACAAGTTATGTTTTATTTCCTACACAGGAGCTATGTTGCATTTTATTGTAAAGGAAAAGTACTTGGAAGCTATTAAAAAAGTGACTTCTGGAAAAAAGGCTGTGGGAAGGAAATAATGTGACTAAGCACCGAACTTGGAATATTATCTCTATTGCCTAGGGAAAAGGAAGAAAAAATAAAACTCTGCTTACCTACACTCTCCAGGTCAAACATCCATTTATTTCAGGTGAATAGAAAGGAATTCTGATTTAATATTTCTTACATTCTAACTTTATAATGGACAGAAGCATGGTAGAAAGTTGTTCTAAGTCCATACTTTTGTATGCTTATTTACAAGGTTGCATTGTAGAATTTATTCTTACACATGATAATATTTATTTGTATTTAAATTGAGCTTTTGAAGCTGACACAGCCATCTCTAGTCTCAGAGGGACTGTACTTTTGGAGTCATCTATGTTTAGAGCATACCATTGTCAAACCTGTCTAGTCTAATGGAGAACAACTAATTACTTTTAACATAGAAAACACTCTTAGAAAATACCCAACTCTAATGTCAACATAGAGTTTGCCTATAGCTTCTTTTTTTTTTCTTGTTTGATTTAAGACACTAGTTTGGATTAAACTAAAATGGACTTCTAGTATTTGTCCAGGTGCTGGTTAATTGCTATCATACCTTGAATGTGTTTCTTTTAGAACTTCATTTTTTGTTTCTAAGAAAAAAGACTTGTGAGTGTTGAAATCTTTCAAGAGGTTACCTTGTTTTCTTCATGGGGTCTCTTAAAGAACAAAAGTACAAGGGCCTGTAAGATTCTCTGTTCTTCCCAAAGTATACAGAAGCAACATTGCTATTCCAAGTTTTGAGTGGAAAAAAAAAGCAAAAGTACAGAATATTTATTGGTTGTGTTAACATTCTTTTGCCAATTTTATAAATTAATTGATACTCAAATGACAAAATTCCTTTCTTGGAAAAATAACGATCAGAAAAACTAGCTTTTTTTTAACCTGTCTTAGACTTACTTGGGTGTTCTAATACCCTACAACTGAACCTGGATGTACCCTGTATTTTAGTTTCTTTATTTCTCCCTGCCATCATTGGTTCCCAGAGCTACTTAGTGATGCTATTTAAATAAAGTAATCTACTCCTCTCTTAAAAAAAAAAGGCTTTGCCACTGATGCCACATACAAATACCGTATGGACTAGCTTTGAGAGCCAAAGCAGGAAAAATCGCCAAAGGGTAAAAATAGTTCTTGATACGATGATATGCTGCTAAAAGCCACATGGTGTTTGGGTGCAGCATTTCACAGTCAAACAATCATAATTTCATGCCTAAAATGTGCATGTTATTTCAGGAAAATACAAAATCTGAGCATTGCACATTTGGTACCGAATGACCAGTGTGTGTTGCTGCTATAATGATTCTTTTTTTCACTTTTTGAATGTTTCTTGCTGAGCTTTTTCATACAAGATTACCCAAGAGTTAGGTGCCGGGGAGAAAAAGGAGGTAGAGTTCTATTTCTGATTCATTGCATTCTACCAGTGACCATCCTAAAGCCAGGTAAAAGCCCTCTCTTCCTCTTTCCCTGAAATGGTGGGAAGCCTAAATCTAGCTGAATTTTCTTTGCCTTCTCTTACGGCTTTTTTATGGAGAACAGTTTCAAAGGAATAGTAATGTTAGTGTAGTTGAAGGCCATACAGTTTCCCACATTACCTTCATTAAACCTCTCTGCAGGGTACTACCCCCAAGTCAACTTCCCAAAGTCATGGAGGATTTAAAGGTTTTCCATTTCCTTCTCCAGTAGATTAAGGCAAACAGAGCTTAAGTGACTTGCCCAGCGTCACACAGCTAGTGAGTATCTGATGCCAGATTTAAACTCAGATCTTCTTGACTCCAGGCCTAGCACTCTATCCAGTAGGCCACTGCCCCAAAGTCAGGAACATCTGTGTTTAAATCTAATCTTGTATCCTTATTGGCTTTGTGACTCTGGGGAAATGACTTAATCTCTTCAGTCTCTATCTCTTCATCTGTTAAGTGTGGTATTAACAACATTTTCCTCATAAGATTGTGAGCAAATGGACATAAAGCAGTAGGTGAGTTGTTGTTCATATTACATGACTGGCATGTCTCCTTTTGTGGTAATATATATGTTTTATGATGCATTTTGTGTCACTTCCGGCATACAAGTCAATGATGATAATATGTTAACCATTAGTCTTTTCATTGCCATTTGGGCAAATTATACCTTTGATTTTTCTAAGAACATGCAGTTACGTGGTTATTAGACCTACAATATCCATCATGTGGTGAATGTTGGTATTAAGGGATAGATGCTACACAAGGGAAGTGCTCTGCAGTCCTAATTATATATACTTGTCAGCTGAAATAATATTTAATCAGTGGAATTTTAGATGGTGTAGAAAAATATTTTTTTAAAGAAAGTAGACATTTTGGGGATGGGGAATACCACTAAGAAAACTGTGTCTTTCTGGGAGTCTGCCACCCCATGGCTCATCTCTTCCAAAATGTTCCTGTTTTTCAAGGCTCTGTCCTTTTCTGTAGTCCTAAACCCAGAACTTCTCAAAATGGATCAAATTGTTGTTTTTCTCCCCCTGTCCCCCCAACTGTTCATTACAACTTCCAATGCATATGAGTTAGGGTGAAAGCATGAGAGAGGAAGAGCTGGGAAAAGGACAACTGAAGGGTAAATATGGGTCATTTATAAGTATGTTATGGCATGTATGTTGAAAACTGTTTGTCCTGACATGTTCATTTAACCTTCGTGATGCTTTAGGCAGCAAACCTAGAAGTTAACTGTCTATCACAGTAGGCACTTAATAAAAACTTATTCATTAAATGCATACTGTTGTTAATAGTCACTGATGGAAGAAACTCTCCCAATAATAATTATACTTTTTCTTCACCTTCTTATTCAAGCTATAACATGTAATAGGTTGTTCTAGACTTTCAGAATTGACAGAATTATGAGTTAAAATTCCCCATATTACAATTGAAGAAACAAAGACACAAAAAGTTTAAATAACTTGTCTAAAGTCACATAGGAAGTAGCAGAGTATTGTGTCTTTTGCGGGCCATGAAATTGTATCTTGGATGTGGCAGAAGACCTATAAAACTTATAAAATGTTATGACCTCTATTTTCCTCATGTAGGAATTAATAGATGATATTGCCAGACAAAACCTGGGAAAAAATTTGTAAGAATTATGAAATGTTGGAGAGAACACTGAAAGGCAGGGGCATTGGTGGTATTTTCTTCATTGCTTCCAATCAGAGTCAGAAACAAATTAAATAAAAGGGGCAGTATGCTACATTGCTTACTAAGAAAATACATGCTTCTGTTCAGGTGAAACTCAATGGTAGGAAAACAGAATAGTGGTGAAATCATTACTATACAATACCTGGATAGATAGTAGATAACCATGATGAATTCATGATAGAGGGAACACCACAGAAATGGAGAGAGGAGAAACTGAGAATGCAATGTTAAAAGTTTATGATAGGTTAGGACTGAAACAGCAGACACAGTCTAATGTGCAACCTAGATGTAGGAAGGTATATTTCAAAAAGGTCAAAGGAAAAAAAAAGAGGATTCCAAGTTACGAGGGAAAAAAGGGAATGTAGTTCAAAAGGATTGAAAGGGTGTTGGTGAAATTCAGATGACACAACCACAAACAAATCTGACGAGGAAGAAAAGGCAGAGAGATTTAAAGACAACATATGATGAACTCAGATTTCAAAAGGACACATATAAAAGATAGACATCTTCCAGCACCGATTCTTACCTGCTGTCCAGGTGATGATATGCCATCAGATAGATTAATCATTGAACTCAACCAGGAGTACCTATATCTTGAACACACACTCCAGATGGAAAATGAAATGGGACAAGAATTAAATAAGAGGAAGAGAACAGGATGGACTGCATTTGGCAAATGGCATGGCACTTTTGATAACCCTAAGCTGCTCAATGAAACAAAATCCCATTTTTAACACCACTATTCCTCCAGTAATACTATGTGGCTGCAAATCACAGAATACTACAATTTCTAAGAAATCAAATTTAAGGGTCACTCAAGGTACAGTGGAGTTCAGAAGCAGAGTGGACATAAGTAGGTCGTATCATTCGACACACAATAATTTGATTGCATAAAATATTATCATCTAAGACATGTACGAGCAGAAAAGAAAATAGGCTGATGATGTAGCAAGAATGAAGATAAGAGTATTGATAGCCATTTAAGATAATAGGACCAAGAAGTCCCTCAAGATGTTGAGTGGACTCTCTATCTAATGCTTATGGGAAAATATGATCAAGAAAAACATAGGCTGAAAAGAATTGGATTGTTATGTTGTGATCAACACAGTTAAATGGAATGCCTGCATCAGTGAGAACTATTGAACCACTAAATCATTATATGAAAGATGGAAGGTAAGATAGGTATCTCTTAATAATAAAAAAGAGTGGTATAATATTCTTAATATATGAAAATAATGTCAGTAATTTTAAGTCCAGAATGAATGAGTTTTGATCTAAATTAAAGATCATAAAAGATGATAATTTTAGTTACTGTTTTGAAAAGTTATATTGCAGACAAGAACATGGAGTGGGGAGGATTCTTGTTTGGGATGGACAGGAAGATGTTAATGGGTGATGGCAATAAGGGAGAACTATCTAAGTACATTTTTATTTTTATTTTTATTTTATCTTCTACCAAAAGAATGCTCTTCAGCCTGGGGAGAATAGGATAAAAGTTGTTAATAGAGAACTGCCTACACCTCCCCAAAAAGAAGAATCATTACACAGTAGATAACTGTCCCCAAGAAATTTAACTTAGGTGGTTGAGATTAATTCCATTCTGTGATACTAAATGCAGTTTTAGGTTTTATTACTGAAATATTGATGAAGAATCACAGAGAAAGAGAGAAGGATATCATGACTAGAGATGGACAAGTGACCTTATTTTCAAAAGGGAGGATCCCATATCCCTCTGAATATTCCTTGAACATGTTAATAAATGAATAACTTTTGAATATAAGGAAGGAAAGTGGTGATGGTACAAGTCGTTAGGTTCATTAGGAATAAGATATACCAAGATAACTTTATTTACTCTTTTGACTCTCTTTTGACAGTGTCATTGGACCAGTAAGTCAGAGGAATGACATAGGCATAAATAGCCTGCAAGCAATACATGTGGCTTACAATTTGTGATTTTGCTAAACAAACATGTTATGTTTCTGCATGTGACTTTTGTGTTCATTTTGCTACAAGAAACAGCAATGTAGATGTTAGATGTGATTTATCTATGTGCTTATGATTTTGGATAATTACCTATGACTGCTATAAGAGAATTGGTGAACATTTATGATTTAGATTGTAGCTTATAAGTTCACATGTGCATCTGATATGATGTGCAGGGATTCACTGTTAGACTATATCAGAAGGCTGTTTGTGAGCCCTATAGCATGGCAACATCATCTAGGAGTAATCTGATTACATAGGAGTACTTCCAGCAGGTGGTTATCAACTCACACCTTAATTATTACAATAGCCTGCTGAGGGGTCTGCCTACCCCAAGTTTCTTCCCACTCCAATCCATTCTCCATTCAACCACTAAAGTGATTTCCCTAAAACTCAGGTCTGATCATGTCATCCCCCTACTCAATAAACTACAGTGGCTTTTTATTTCCTCCAGGACAAATACAAAAATGCTCTGTTTGGCATTCAAAGCCCTTCATAACTTAACCACCTCCTACCTTTCCAGTATACTTACACCTTACTCCCCATTATATACTCTGTTACAGTGACACTGGCCTCCTGGCTATTCCACAAACAAGCTATCTTTCAACTCTGGGCATTCTCTCTGACTGTTCCCCATACTTGGAACACTCTCCCTCATCCACTCTAAATACTAACCTCCCTTTCTCAATCCCACCTAAATCTCACCTTCTACAGGAAGCCTTCCCAAACCCCTCCTAATTCTATTGCCTTCCTTCTGTTACTTATTTCCTATTTGTCCGCTGTATAACTTGTTTTGTATATATTTGTTTGTATGTCGTTTCTCCCATTAGATTGTAAGCACCTTAAGGGTACAGATTGTCTTTTGCCTCTTTCTGTATCCCCAATACTAAGCAGAGTCTGGCACATAGTAGGTGTTTAATAAATGTTTATTAAATGAAGAATTGATTGATTTTAAAAGTGCATATGAAAAAATCTCCTGAGGTGGGAGGATATATAATAGCACAAGAGTGGGAATGTTGGAGAGCTTGGAGGAAAATGGCAGTACGTAGGCCACATGCTAATGGCCAGAGAAAATATTAGCAGATTAGGTGATTGAGAAATTGCAGTGGTATTCTGGGTTCTAATGGCATCTGGGAACTGGAAATAGAGATAAGGCAGTGACCCCATGGACACACACACACACACACACACACACACACACACATATACATATACACACACACATATATGCCCATGCACATATATACACACACATACATACATATACATATATGTACACACATATATGTACAGTGTGTGTGTGTGTGTGTGTGTACATAATATACAGGATACTACTAATATGGTGTTCCTGAACTCTGACATACAGCTGGACCCTGATACCATGGCCATGGACTTCAGTTAATCCACTCTAAGGTGAATAATACTTCTGTGTCAGCCTGAAAGTAAAGGGGGCTGATTAAAGTATAACAACTCATTTCAAGCTAAATATCAGTGTCATGATACATACTGATTAGGTCCTTCTCCCATTGTATTAGGGATTTGAAGGATTGGATAGACAGCTGCTTACAGTATTCCTTAGAGACATAGAAGCTATTGGAATGGAAGGTGGTTATGAAGGTATGGTTATATAATTCAATTCTTTGTTATTCTCTTCATTAAGTGGCATTTGCTTTGAATTTATGTAGCTATCTGGCATGGTATGTCAAAGAGTCATTAGCAAAGGTCTCAGATTTGTAGATTTAAGAGGTGCTGTTCTAAAATAGCAAACAACTTGACAAGTAGTGAAATGTCCTAGAACCATGCAGAGACATGACCTATCCTGCACTACAGTATATAAGAGACATAAGATTAGGTTCACCTAAAAATAGATGTTGCTTGTAGGTCTACTGTATGTCCTGCAAATATATGAAAGTAAAAACAGGTCAGACAGTCTAGGGCACAAGGAAAGATTTTGTCATGCACCTAGGAGTTTTTCCATAAAGACAAAACAGTCTCTTCTAAAACTGATCAGACTGTTCTTTGCAGTCCACTCCTCCAATTAAAACATGTAAGTCATGAGCCAGCCACAGAGCGAGCCAGGGGAGAAGCAGTCATCATGGACTTGGTATTGGTAATGCCCAAACATCTCTCTGCTCTCTGTTCCTTGGTTGGTTAGACATATGTTAGCAAATTATGTTGGTGAAGGAATGAGGTTGTCTTTGATGAGGGAAGTCAGTGATGGTGAAGTGGATTACATATAATGGATCATGGTCCGCAATGGAAAAAACTCAACTGAGGTAAGGAGCTGTTATGGAGGGGAAGGGAAGGGGAAAGGGAAAGGGAAAAAGAATAAGCATTTTTATAGCTTCTACAATATTTTACTTACTGTACTAAGTGTTTTGCAAATATTATCTTATTTGATCCAAACAACAACTCTGTGAAGTAGGTACTATTTTTAGATCTATTTTACAACTGAGAAAACTGAGGAAAACAGAGGTTAGTGATTTACCCAGGGTCACACAGCAAGTAAGTGTGTGAGGCAGGATTTGAACTCAGGTCTTTCTAACTCCAATTCCAGCTCTCTCTCTATTGCACCACTAGCTACCTCTGGAGCCCAATATCATGGAGACAGTTCACATTTATTCAAGATATCTTCATGAACAAGAGAGAAAAATGTGAGATGAATGATAGTAGAATGAAAGAGATATGGTACTGACTGAATGACAAGGGACAAACTGGTGGTTAATGGAGTAATGTCAATGTGGAGAGATTTCTGTAGTGGAGTGCTACAGGGCCATATCCTTGACTCTGTTCTGATCAATGGTTTTGTCGCTGGCTTAGATGAAAGCACAGATGGCATCCTTATCAAACATATAGATGGCATGAAAATTGGTGGGATATCCAACATCCTAGATGACAAAATTGGTCTCCAGGAAGATCTAGACAGGCTGAAATAATAAGCCAAATTTAATATAATGAAATAAAACAGGAATTGATATAAATTTCCATGTTGAGCTTTAAATAAAAAACCTGCCTGAGGATAAGAGCAGGGAGAAGTGGCCCAGAAGCTATTCATGTGAAAAAAAAGACTTAGAGGTGTAAGTGAAATGCAAAATCAACATGATTCAACAATGTAGCATGGCACCCCAAAATGCTAGCAGGCATCTTGGGTTTCATTAATAGAAGAAGAGTATCTGGGGCTGGAGGAATTATAATTCTATAACAGTCTGTCTTGTTAAAACATAAATGGATTATTTTGTCCAATTCTAGGCGTCACATTTTAAGAAGAAGGCTGACATGTTGCAAAGTATCAGCAAGAGAATCACTTGAAGGAAAAAAGGATGCTTACCTTGAAGAAGAGAAGACTTGAGGGCTGAGTATCAAAGCTATCTTCAAATATTTAAAAGGATATAATGTGCAAGAGTGATTATACTTATTCTTCTTCGCCCTAGAGGGCATTAGTAGGAGCAATGGGTAGAAATGATAGGGAAATAGATTTCAACTTAATATAATGAAAAAATTACTCACAATTAGAGTCGTCACAAAAAGGGATGGGCTGCCTTGGGAGATAATGAGTTCCCTATCAGTAGAGCTCTTCAATCAGTTTTCATATGAGAACTTATCAGGAATATTGTAGAATGGATTTCTGTTTCCAGCAAAATGTGAATTAGATGATTTCTGAAGTTCTAACTTTTGGATTCTATGTCTCTGTACTCATCTCTATAACTAGCTAGGTAAAAGAATATGTCTGTAAAAATCCATATTCATAAAACAGACAAATCAAAGTTTTGTTATTCTAGTTACAAAAGTTTCCCCTTCCTTATTTTTTCTCTTAGGATTTCTTATAAGGTTCCCATAGTACATTTAAATATAATTTAGCTTTTATTTTATTTTTTAAAAAAATCTTTACTTTTTCAGAAGCACATCTTTGTATTAGCTTTCATTTTATTCATAGGGTGAATTTCATTCATAGTTATTCTCTAAGTGTTCTTTCTCATGACTGCCCATTCAATAAGGGTTACTATAGCCTCACCTCATTGATCTCAGAAGACCTAAGTCTAACTCATGATTGCATCTAACTATGGCAGGAATCTAAAGTGACCTCAGCCACCTATAGAAATGCATAGGATCACTCACAGGCTTAAAGCTAGAAGGGACCTTGAAGGGTATCTAATACAACTGACACCAAGAAGAGGAAACTGGAATCCCAAAGGATAAAATTAATTACCCAGTGTTGCAGAGGTAGCTAATAGCAGAGTAGGAATGTGAATTCAAGTCCAGTACCTGAGAGACAGTGTGGTGTAGTGAGAGGCAGAGCGGAGAGGACACTGGACATTGAGTTAGTAAGATGTGGGTTCAAATCTCACCTGAAATAATTACTATCTGTGTAATCCAGGGCAGGTTATTTAGCCTCTTGGTGCCTCAGTTTTGTTTTGTTTTGTTATTGTTCAGATCATTTTTGTTCAGTTTTCAGTCATGTCTGACTCTTTGTTGACCCCATTTGGGATTTTCTTGGCAAAGATACTGGAGTGGTTTGCCATTTCCTTATTTAGTTCATTTTACAGTTGAGGAAACTGAGGCAGACTGGGTTAAGTGACTTGCTCAGGGTCACACAACTAGGAAGTATCTGAGGATGATTTGAAATCAGGTTTTCCTGCATCCATGCCTCATTCTCTATCCATTGCACCACCTAGAAGCCTCAGTTTACTCATTTGTAAAATGAAGAGGTTGTGACAGTTCCCTCCAAACATGAAAATAACACCTCAAATTGAATTCTGGAGTGGCAGAGCCAACAAAAGGTCAGGGAAGGACATTTTTCCAAATCAAGACAACTTAGGAAGTCAGAAGGCAAGATTTGTGACACAGGGTTGGAGGCTGGCCCAAAGCTCATGTGCATGAAACACCAATGGTGGGACAAGATGGTAGTGACAGAAGCAGCAAGGGGACCCGGAAACTTGTTATAGAAATAGATTAAAGGGGACCCCTGTGCTAGCACTGAATGCAGGACTAGATGATGTCTGGCAGTTCCATCATCTATACCTATTTCTGGGTTACAGGTCAAGGGTGGAGAGGAATGCTTTTTGGTCAAGAGAGAACAGGGATCCTGAGGAACAATATCTCTTCCAGTACCAAGTGATCAGGGGCCCTTCCTGGGTAAAGACCAGAGTATGGACCAGGAGATCAGTGACCACACCTCTTCCCAGATCACACCACCTTGGAAGCACTGAAAAGTTCCAAACACATAAAACTAGTTCTGAAAACAGCAGTAGGAAAAAGCCTGAAGCTTGAGATAGTGCCCCTCCCCCTACATGCTGAAAACAGAACCCAGTTTTAACATAAAGTTCAAAAATCAAGAAATCGGGTGGAAAGTGAACAAACAAACAAAAAAATCCTTACCATAGAAAACTGCTATAGTGACAAGGAACATCAAGACACAAACTTAGAAGAAGACAATGAAGTTAAAACAGCTACAAGCAAAGCCACAAAGAAAAATCTAAATTGAACACAAGCCTTGCAAAAATTCCTGGAAGAGCTAAAAAAAAATTAAAATAAAATTTAAAAAATTATCTAAATCAAATAAGAGTTGTAGAGGCAAAATTAGGTATAGAAATAAGAGTGAAAAAGGAAAATTATAGAAAGAGAATTAACAATTTGGTAAAAGAGGCACAAAAAATAATGAAGAAAATAACACCTTAAAACATTGGCCAAATTGGAAAAAAAATTCACTAAAGAAAATAACTCCTTAAAAATGAGAATTGGTAGGGGCAGCTAAATGGCACAGTGGATAGAGCACTGGCCCGACCTGAGTTCAAATCCAGTCTCAGACCAGACATTTGACACTTACTAGCTGTGTGACCCTGGGCAAGTCACTTAACCCCAATTGCCTCACTTAAAAAAAAAAAACAGAATTGCTAAAGTGGAAGGTAATGACTCCATGAAACATCAGGAAACAATAAAACAAAGTTAAAAGAATGAAAAAAATAGAAGAAAATGTGAAATATCTATTGGAAAACCAAACCTGGAACATAGATTGAGCAGAGATAATTTAAGAATTATTAGACTACCCAAAAGCCATGGTCAAAGAAAGAGCCCAAACATCTAGGTTAAGAAATTATCAAGAATTTTTGTTTTTGTGTTTGTGTGTATATTCTTTTGCAACATGGCTAATACGAAAATATGTTTTGCATGACTTCGTACATAGAATTGATATCATAATGCTTGCGAGGGAGGGTTGAGAGGGAGAGAGAGAATTTGGAATTAAAAATTCTAAACAGTGTCAAAAACATTTTTACATGTAATTGGGAAATATTTAATGAAATTTTATATATGGGTTGCATTAAATATCAGTGCATTTGTTAAGCACTTTTTGTATTCCAGGCAATATACTAAGAACTGGAGATAAAATAGAATAGAAAAGGAAAAGATAATCACTCCTCTCAAGATGATGATATTCAAGGGTGGTTTTCAGTGGTGTCCAACTCCATGACCCCATTTGAGGTTTTTCTTGGTGAAGGTACTGGAGTGGTTTACCATTTCCTTCTCCAGCTCATTTTACAAAGGAGGAAACTGAGGCAAACAGGGATAAGTGACTTGCTCAGGGTCACACAGCTGGCTAGTGTTTGAAGACTGATTTTGAACTCAGATCTTCCTGACTCCAGGCCCAGTACTCTATCCACTGTGCTACCTAGTTGCCCTCTCCTCTCAAGGAGCTCACAGAAAATCTATGTGCCTTTGACTCCAAATACTGTGTAATTTCCATCATATGCTGTTGCTTCTTCTGAGTAGTAGAAGGAGTTCTCAAATGAAGTATGATAGAAATGGTGAGCATTATAGGCAGAGTGTAAACTGAGAAAGGAAAAAAAAAACCCACTACATTTCAAAGAAGGGTAATCAAATGAATGACTGCTGAGTTTTAATTCATAAACTCTAATCACAACTAAATAATTCACCATTTTTCATCCTTAGCTTCTGTACAATGATAATTATTATTCATAATGATGACCCTGAGTCACTACAGGATCTCAAATGTCTTCTGAATTATCAAAGGACTAAATTATTTCCAGTATAGTTTTAGTGTTAAGTGTATTTTAATTTATCTGATTTCTTTTGAAAATGAGTAATTCGTGATTCTGCCACTAACGACAGTGTGAAACTAGACAAATAATTTCATCTTTCTGGGTCTCAATTTCCTAAACAGGAAGTTCTTGGCTTAGAAGATCCCTAATGTTCAAAGTTTCAACCTTCTTCCAGATCTAAAATTATATCATTCTATATATCTTATTTAAGTTTCAATTGATTAGAAAAATTCATTCTCCAACTATTCTGGATAAAGAGAAGTTTGCCATATAATTTTTCATGAAATGAAATGAAAAATGAAAACATTTTAACAAAAATTAAAAGAATGAACATCATATCACTTTAAAACATTTCATACATGGTACCATGCACATAGTGTCAAAGCTTTAGTACTTTGTAAATATCATACATTTCCAGAATAATTATTATACTCCCTAGAGATTAGCTGAAATTCTCAACAATAGTCATTCTGTAACTTGGAATTTTGAAATGTCACATTAACAGGATAGTGTTACCACAGAGATCCCACAGAATTAAAAAGCAAAAATGAAATTGTATGCACAACCTGGTGGTGGTTTAAGATCTCAAAGAGACTGGGGATACCTGCTTTTCATATTCATCCTGCTTATTCATCTTTGCAATCTGTGTAACTCGGGCTTGTCAGTTTCTTTTTGGTTTCTAAGATCTCAGACCTGCCAAAGCTGCTGCTTGCTACATGTGAATTCTGAAGAACAACTTAACTTTTTTTTTATTCTCTCCTTTACCATGACAACTATCTCAGCTTTTAATGAAGTTTAAGCACAGATTTAACAAATCTTCTTTTGTATTAGGCTTAAGAACATTTTTAAAAAAATATCCATTTGAGGACTATATCAAAGGCACTAAGTAGTTAAGTAGTTGGCACTTGTTACAGCAGGGTATGCACTGTGTTTAACTTACATGTTGGGGCTTTTAACTCTTCATATTATTTATGGTTACTCTGTTATTACAATTCTTAAGACACATCCTTGATATTGACTTAAGTTATTTTAGAAATGTTTCTCTTCTTTGCTTGCAGGCAATTGAGCTTTTCTCCTATACCTTGGGCTCCTACAATTGAAACTTCCCTTTGAGAACCACATTCCTGGAAGGGTTGTTTCCTACATCTCCCCCAGACCTTAATATCTCAATAGAGGAGGAAAGGCCCTCAGGCCACGAACAGCTGACATCCCCCCGGCAATCTGTAGCTATACAACTGTGATCAGAACCTGGAACTGCGAAATGTATAGTTCTGGACAGAGTTGTTTGTTATCGTACTATATATGTGTGTGTATGTGTATGTATGTATGTATGTATGTATGTATACATATATGCATATGTATTTATTTATTTTGCTTTTGAGACAGAATGGGGAAATCATTTTGCTATGATGTTAAAAAAAATAAAAAAGATGCCCGGGGAACTTAACTCCTGAGGAGAACATTCCCGTTTCAGTGTGCACACGTAACTGCCCCTGACAATGATGGCAGTTATGCAGATGCATGCAAAGGAAAATAGACCCTTTAACATTAAACATCAGGTTTGGACTTCCCCTGAGAATACTAGATACCAGAGAGGCTGTGAATGATGCATCTTAGCTGAATTTGTTTCATCCATAAATCAGACCAGAATCATACTTTTACTAGAGCTCTTCTTTACTATCCTTCTGGAAACCTAGTACAGCTCACAGGCAAATCAAATTATATTTCACACTGAGCCTAAATACATTTACCAAAACAAGCTTCAAACAATTAAATATGACACATGATTTTTTTTTCCCTCTGTTAATCCAGTGGCCTAATAATTATCTCCTCTGGTTTAATATGACTCTTACCATAGTGTCAATTTCTTGAGGTGGGATTAGTTTTCTATTTTTCTTTATTTTTTTGTGTGTAAGTGCTGCCTGTTTACTTAACAATATTTGGCTTTGCCTAATGATATGTACAGAAGACAGTGCTAAGTGGAACATCAGCTGTTTACATCAGCTCTAACAATTAATGCATGTTAATTTTTAATTACACTGATTGTACTAGAGGCAGAATGTATGTTTTTTCACAGAACAGATGTACTAGTCAGCTTTGCTGGTGAACATGCATATCGATTAGATGTTGATGCTGCCAGCATCTCAGCCAAGTCTGCTAAGAGCGTCGGCTTCTAATGTGCTCATAAGTTTATGGCGTAGAGTCCTGGTGGAGGCAATACAGCTCAATGTTATATACTCTCATGTTTACAGATAATCACAAGATGTCTGTTTTGTGGTTAGCAACCAATGACAGTTGAGGAAAAGTGAATAGGTAGAAGGACAGCCAAAGCTGTCCTTAATCCCTTACTCTTGAAAAGCTCTTTCTGTCACTGGTCTTTTATTGCATACTTCTCCAATTTAATTTACCATGGGAAGACTGCTTTTCACTCTTTGCCTGGATGTAGATTTCCCCTGAACAGAGCTACAATTAGTATGGGGTAACAGGGGTTGTGCCCCCAGACACTGAATTTAGAGGGCATTAGCAGCATAGGAACCACCATGCTTAGCACCTACTTAACCAAAAGAGTTAAAATAGGAAGCTACCAGATGGTGAGATACGTTAATCTTTTACGCTGCCTTTTGTCGTCCTTCCTCAAATGAGGACATGCTTCAAAGCCTGCTTGCTCAAGATATAATTTTGGGAACTTGCCCTGAGTCTGAAAATTATTAGTTCACAATTGCCTCTAAAGCAAAGAAATCAGAAAGTGTGGTATTCACCTTCAGTTGATTTATCCATATCTCTGGAACTTGCTATCCTGGAGGATGGGCTAGGGAATACTTAGAAAGATCCATTCATCCTCTACCATTCAACAGATATTCAATGGTTAGGACTGTGAGAACTTTTACATGGAGAAAATAGATGTAATGATTAGAGAGACAAAAATAAATATAACCTCTCTCCTCAAGACACCTAGAAGATAATTCTAACGCTCATGAAACCGTGAGGAGTTAAATGTAATCCTGTCTAGTGATGCACAGAAAGAAGGCATGTCCCTGTGGTCTGGTGTAGTCAGGTACTTGATGGTGGAATTCGAGGATGGATAGGTGGGTGAAGAAAAGGCCATTTCAGGTATGAGGTAAGGCATGATCAGAGAACATGGAGATGGAAACCACCATGGGGGAGGTTATAGAGGATGAGGAAAAATCTGGGTTGAAGAAAAAACATGCTGTTGGGTAAAGAGTGGGAAATAAACTTGGTTAGAGGGTTCCTGAATTCCTTAGGAGAAACAGGTATTTTAACAAGTTTTCCTTTTTCTCTGTCCCTTCCTTTCACAGACACACACACACACACACACACACACATACACTGAGCTTCTCTAACCTTGCTTTCTGCCACCAACCTGCCTCTCTGCCTGCAATGAGAGATCTCTCCTTCCTCAGATTTTTTTCATAGTACTTTGTTTGAACTTCACCTTTGCACTTATATTTTAATCTGTATTCAAGCTATTTCTGTATCTGTGGATTATTGTACTTAAGATCACAGAATTTAGAATTTAGAGATCACTGAGTCCTACCCTCTCATTTTGCAGGTGAGGAGACTGAAGTCTAAAGAGATTAATTTCTCCAGGGTCACACAGGTAGTAAGCACAGCAGCTTGCTCACAGAAGCAAAGAACTGGCTTTGGAGACAAAGAACCAGGACTGAAAGCTCACCTTCAACACTTATTAACTGTGTGACTATGAAAAAGTCATTATCCTAACTGAATCTCAGTTTCTCTATCTGTAAAACAGAAAACAAGTCTACCTTTCAGGGTTGATGTATCAAAGAAGATAATGTGCATAAAGCACTTTGTGAGCTCTAGGTATATGAAAATTTGTTGCCGTCTTAAAATAACAGAGCTCGGATTTCAACTTTGATATTACTTTTTCTATTAGATTGTAAACTCCCATAGGGCAGACTGTGCCGAATTGCACACTAGTGTCTGCTGTGCTTTGAACATGATGGATGCTTAATGAATGGCTGTTGAATTGAATTAAGAGGAAATGAATGATATGGGTCACCTCACCAGTAAAGTCCACGTCAGCACTGGGCAGAGGTGGAGTGGGAATGACACTTCCTTTTCACAAGCAAAAGAGACCATCTAACACTTGAATCTGTGAGTAATGCAGACTGTCTTTGATTTCTGGGACTATCCTTCCTGCCTAACCTGTTCTACATAGTGGATAGAAAACTGGTCTTGGAGTAAGGCCAGACCTGGGTTCAAATCCTTCTTCTGATACATACTAGGTGTATGACTCTGGGTAAGTCATTTAATCTCAGAGCCATAAGCAACTATTTCAATTGTTAAAGGAATGCTAGTCTACATTGGTAGAAGTGTCCTAATCTAGAATTCCTAATACTAGTGAAATCATTGGTTTTATCAAAAAAAAAAATCCCTGATTTTCATTTCCTACCCTGTTTCTAGACTTGTGAGACTCCTTTTTCTTGTTCTTCTCATTTGCTACCAACTACTTGTTGGAGGTGTTATAAAGGGGATTCTTAAACAAGTATGTCAGTCCAGATGGCCTCTGAGGTTTCTTCCAATTTTGAGACTGTGTGACTCTATTCCAGGCGACGTCCATTCCACTGTCTCACTAAAACTGATGGAAGAGAATCCTGTTCTACTCCCTTCCTTCTCCCCTCCCAACCAGACCACAGGTCAAATGGAAGAGAACAGACTACCTATGATCCTAAGTATTTTTAAAATTGATATATTTATTGCTTTTCTCCATTTATAAAGTATTATTTATCGTTTTACATTTTGTGGTATATTTATTTCCAAATATAATCCTCCCATTTCCTTAACTGACAAGTCTCTCTTTTACCAAAGATTTTGGGAAAAAAAAATAGTTCATTGAAGCCTATAATCATCCCTAGGTATTTTTAACCAACATGTAAACTGAGCATTTTCCAGTGCCATCCAATATTCTTATGTCATGGTTAATCAATCCCCTGATAAGTATTTCTTGTCTAAAACTTCTAGTGGTAAATATACTTCACTTCTTCACCAAATAATAATTAAAGGGCAGTTTCATTAAAGGACACCTTTTGATTTTTGTAAAAGTGTTAGCTGTAAATGGAGAAGTAGAGATGGGACTCGGCCCCTGATTTCATTGATATAATAAGATCCTCACAGAGTGAGATGTGTCTTCCTGACTCCAGGCCAGGCACTCTTTCTGCTTCACTACCTACCTGCCCTATCTATCAATCCATTCCTTGCAAATAATTCGGTCTCCAGGCCACACATGGCCCCCTAGGTCCGCAGGTGTGGCCTTTTGACTGAATCCAAATTTCACAGAACAAATTCCCTTAATAAAAGAATTTGTTCTGTAAAACTTTAATTCAGTCAAAAGGCCACACCCAAGGACCTAGAATGACAAATGTGGCCTGGAGGCCACAGGTTTCGCACTCCTGGTTCAGAGTTTTGATTATTAAAGTTGAGATTTAAGGAAGTAGCAGCAAAATATGCAGAGGCGATAGAGTGAAATGACGTTTTAAATACCAAGAGAGTGAAAGAACAGATACTAGAAATGATAAATAATTGTGTTAAAAGAATTGTTACCATGTCCCTAAATAATAAATTCATGGAATACAGGTAAAATAATGCTTAGAAGAAATATATATATACATATATATGTGAATATACATATATATATATCTGAAAACAAATTAACAAGTAGAAATATAGTATGAATTGGATACAAAATTAATAAAGTCACCATTTTCAGGGGAAAAGGAAAAAGAAAAGAAAACAAAAAGAAAAACTTCCCTATTTTGCTTAATACCTCAGCATGAATCTCTAAATTTTTTCACCAGAAATCTGTTACTACTGAATTCACTTCAGCAAACCACTTCTAAGCACATATGGTGTATAACACCCATTGGTAATCACCGGGGACAAAAGATAAAAAAATAGAAACAGCTCTATCCTCAAGGAGCTTATGTTCCACTGGGAGAATATAACATGTAAATACATAAGTTATTTTGAGATAGTCTAGGAACTATCAGTAGAAGGAGAACAGAAATAATGTCCTATGGGAAGTGTTACCTGATCAATCTTAAAGGAAGTTTGGGACTTTTACAGGTAAAAGTGAAGAGGGAGCACATTCTAGTACCTGGCACAGAGACTGGAGATGAGATGGGTGCTGTTCAAAAAGGTTGAGAGACATAGTTTCTGAGTAATTAGTCATTTTTATTAATAATGCTAGCATGTTATTAACAAAAGAGGTCAGGGGGTAGCATAGTGGATAGAGCACCGGCCCTGAAGTCAGGAGGACCTGAGTTCAAATTCAGCTTCAGACCAAACATTTGACACTTAGTAGCTGTGTGACCCTGGGCAAGTCACTTAACCCCAATTGCCTAAAAACAAAATAAATAAATAAATAAATAAAAATAAATGAGGTCAGTGGCACTCTCAAATGTCAAAGACCAATCATGGTGGTAGACTTACACTTTATGTGCCCTTGGAAGAATGGGCATTCCTGAGGGTGGCAATCAACTCTGATTGGTTAACAATTACTGAATATTATAAGGAGAAGTTGGTTACATTCCAATGAAGGTCTTGAGGTATGGGACACTGAGCACCTAAACCTTGGTCAAAGAGACTTATCAATATCCATATCACCTGTCTGGCAAAAGGGAGAATCCAGGATTCCCCAGACCTGTCTGAGTAAACGCAATGAGCAGGAATTCACCCATTTGCTTAAAGTTAGAATTTCTTTTGCTGTCTTTTATTAGATCTTGGCCTGGGTAAGTCTATGCCCAAGATTTCCCATACAGGTTTATTTCTGCATGAGGAAGTAGAAAAGGGTCCTAATAATTAGTTATTAAATGTGAGAGAGAAATAATCATTTCTCTCAAATGTTTGGTCCAGAGAATGACTGGAAGCTAAATTTTCTTTGGAGGTAGAATGTGAATTCAAAAATCTAGGTTGGAGTATTTTAGGAATATTAATTTGTTTTTAGTGTGAAAGGTGGATTAGAATGGAAAAGAAGCTAGAAGCAAGCAAACAAGTTAAGAGGATAATTTAATAACAATCTAAGTGAAAACTGATGTGGGACTGTATTAGGATTAAGGTTATGGGAATAAAGAGATGGGGATAGATAGAAGGAATTTCATGGATGGAAAATAGAGTTTTTTTTCTCACAGAGCAATTTCCCAGTTCAATGTTGGTAAGTGCTATGTTAGTTATTGTGTAATAATGAACAATAACCTCTCCTCTTTGGGTCTCAGTTCCCTCATTTGTAAAATGAAAAGATACTTTTTTTTTAAATTTTTTTTCATTGTGCTTATATCTTTTATTGATCATTTGCTCTGATTATAGAAATTTGCTATAAAAAGATAAAGCAGGGACATGATTCATACCAGGTATGACAGGATAAAACATCCTTAGCTCTGTTTGAATTCAGTTAATTCATAGTTTTCCAGTCATGCAGTATCAATTCCACCTCACAGCCAGACTCATGAATAGCCAAGTGGGTAACATTCCTTTTCAAAGGAACACAATGGAGAAACTGAGCCAGGAGGATCCTATCTTAGACTGAGGCTAAAATTATCCTCTCAGCTTTTCCAGCTGCAGACCTTCACCTACATCACATTCCCTTTGAGTAGCTTGTGGCATTTCTCTCAGATGGTCGGTTATTGACTATTGATTATTGATGGATTATTATGATCTCTCAGACAACTCAAAATCAGTTATGGTCCCATGAGCTTTTGCCTCAAACAGCCAATTTTCACTTATCACAGCTTGGGGAAATATTTACCAGGACTTAACATCTGATTTAAATTTGTCTTTGTGTAAAAGCCAATTGTTAGAGATCATTTCTATATACTTGCAAATTATAAGCAAGCCAAGTTCATTGTTTAGGAACTCCATAACCCAAACAAGCTTTTTGAGAATCAACAAGGACCCCAGAGAAGGAGCTTCCTATCCACTCCATCTATTATTAGGCCCGCTGTGGGCTGGGCCTTTTGTTTTTATTTTTTTTTATTTTTTAATGGTAATTTTTATTTATTTTTTTGTTTTGAACATTTACTTCCACAAGATTTTGAGTTCCAAATTTTCACCCCATCTCGCCCCTCCCCCTACCCCAAGATGGCACACGTTCTAAATACCCCTTCCCCTAGTCTGCCTTCCCTTCTATCTCTCCCCCCTTTCTCGTATCCCCTTCCCCTTCAATTTTCCTGTAGGGCAGGATGGATTTCTGTACCCCATTTCCTGTATTTCTTATTTCCCAGTTGCATGTGAAAACATTTTTTTAAAACATGTGTTTTTAAAACTTTGGGTTCCAAATTTTCTCCCTTCCTCCATCCCCACCTACCCTCATTGATAAGGCAAGCAACTAAATATAGGTTATATATGTGCAGTTATGCAAAACACTTCCTTAGTAGACATGCTGTGAAAAACTAACTCTATTTCCTTTAATCCTGTCCCACCCACCCATTTATTCTATTCTTTCTTTTGACCCTGTCCCTCCTCAGAAGTTTTTGCTTCTGATTACTCCCTTTCCCAATCTGCCCTCCTCTCTATCATTCCCCTACTCTCCTGTTCCCTTCCCCCTCTATTTTCCTGTAGGGTAAGACAGATTTCCACACCCAATTGAGTGTGTGTGTTATTCCCTCCTTAAGTCAAATTCTATGAGAATAAGATTCACTCATTTCCTCTCACCTTCCCCTGTTTCCCCTCCACTGTAAGAGCATTTTCTTTTCTGTTTGTTTTTTTTTGTGTGTGTGGGATAATTTACCCCATTCTACCTCTCCCTTTCTCCTTCTCCTAGTACACTTCTTTCTCATCCCTTAATTTTATTCTCTATTATGACCCCTTCATTTTCAACTCGCCCTGTGCCCTCTATCTATCTATATCTATATATATGTGTACATATAATTTTTTCCCCTCCAACTACCCTAATACTGACAAAGGTCTCATGAGTTACAAATATCATCTTTCCATGCAGGAATATAAACAGTTCAACCTTAATGAGTCTCTTATGATTTTCTCTTTCCTATTTACCTCTTCATGTTCCACTCGAGTCTTATATTTGAAAACCAAATTTTCTATTCAACTCTGGTCTTTTCATCAAGAATGCTTGAAAGTCCTCTATTTCACTGCATGACCATTTTTCCCCCTGCAGGATTATACACAGTTTTGCTGGGGAGGTGATTCTTGGTTGTAATCCTATCTCCTTTGCTCTCCAGAACATTATATTCCATGTGGTCCCTTAATGTAGAGGCAGCTAAATCTTGTGTTATCCTGATTGTGTTTCCACAATACTTGAATTGTTTCTTTCTGGCTGCTTGTAGTATTTTCTCCTTGACCTGGGAACTCTGGAATTTGGCTACAATATTCCTAGGAGTTTTCATTTGGGGATCTCTTTCAGGAGGAAATCGGTGGATTCTTTAAATTTCTATTTTGCCCTCTGGTTCTAAAATATCAGGGCAGTTTTCCTTGATCATTTCTTGAAAGATGATGTCTAGGCTCTTTTTTTGATCATGGCTTTCAGATAGTCCAATGATTTTTAAATTCTCTCTCCTGGATCTATTTTCCAGGTCAGTTGTCTTTCCAATGAGATATTTCACATTGTTTTCTAATTTTTCAATCTTTTGGATTTGTTTTACAGTGTCTTAATTTCTCATAAAGTCACTAGCTTCCAATTGCTCTATTCTAATTTTTAAGGAAGTATTTTCTTCAGTAATCTTTTGGACTTCCTTTTCCATTTGGCCAATTTTGCTTTTTAGGGCATTCTTCTCCTCATTGGCTTTTTGGACCTCTTTTGCCATTTGGGTTAGGCTATGTTTTAAGGTGTTATTTTCTTCAGTAATTTTTTGGGTCTCCTTTAGCAAGCTGTTGACTTGTTTTTTGTGATTTTCTTGCATTATTCTCAGTTTTTCCTCTATTTCTCTTACTTGCTTCTCAAAATCCCTTTTGAGCTCTTCCAAGACCTGGGACTGATTCATATTTTTCTTGGAGGCTTTGGATGTAGGAGCTTTGGCTTTATTGTCTTCTTCTGGTTGTATGTTTTGATCTTCTTTGTCAGCAAAGTAAGATAATATAGTCTGACTTTTTTTGCGCTGCTTACTCATGATCCCAGCCAATTACTTGAGTTTTAAACTCTTTGTTAAGGTAAAAGTCTGCTTCCAATATGAAGAGTGTACTGTCCCAAGCTTCGGTGGTGTACACCGAAGCTGTTTTCAGAGGTACTTCTAGGGACCTGTAAATTTTCAGTTCTTCCAAGGTGGTATGATAAGGGGTGAGGTGTTTCCTCTCCACCACCAGAACAAGCTCCACCTCACCAGAGCTCCTCCTCGCCCCAGGACCGCCCCTCAGAACTGTGACCCAGATCCAAGCACTGGTAAAGCAAGAGATTCTTGCCTCAGCACTGGCAAAGAGATCCCAGCAATGCCCCTCTGATCAGCCACTCGATTCTCCCTCAGTCTGTGGGCCAGAAGCTCAGGAAAAAGCTGCAGCCCGGGCCATGCTCAAGACTTGTGGCTCCTCTCTCACCGCAGTCACAGACTTTTCCCACTGACCTTCCAAGTTGTCTTTGACATTCCTAGGTTGAGAAGTCTGGAAACTGCCACAGCTGCCCGCGATTCAGTCCTCTGAGGCCTGCTCCAGGGTCGCTGTGGCCTGTGCACCCATGCCGAACTGCGCTCTTCTCCCCGCCCAGTGCAATATACCTTTCCCATCAACCATCCAGGCTGTCTTTAGCTGGAAATTTGTTTCATTCTGTCTTTTTGTGGGTTCTGCTGCTTTAGATTTTGTTTAGAGCCAATTTTTTAGGTATTTGGAGGGCTTTGGGGGAGAGCTCAAGACAGTCACTGCTTTCCCTCTGACATCTTGGCTCCACCCCTGAAAAGGTAGATTCTAAATGTTGTTTTTAGAGCTACCAATTTGCAAGTCTATCTATAACTCTCTAAAGCCTACCTTTAAATACTGATCCCTCAAGCAAAGTTTTGGCAAGAATTTCCTTCACAGTGAACTGCTCCCAAAAATCATCACTATGCTATTGAAATACATTAGATTTATGCAAAAAAGTAGAAATAGCTACCATGTGAGGCAGTGCATTTTCATTCAAACAGATGCTAGATGACCACTTGCCAGGACTACTATAAAGGGAATTCATCTAGCAGTTTTGGTCAGTTGGGCTAAAAAATCTCTAAGAACCTTATTAACCTGCAATAATTCACCTTGGGTGGCTTCTGTTCTGTCTCACAGAAACAGCAACAATAAGTTTCTACCTCAGGGAGCCTGGGCTGTACACCACTGCCCTGAAAGGCACAAATCATCATCTTACTGATGTCTACATTATTTGCCCTGAATTACTCCATGTTGACACCCCTGTTTAGGAATTGTGGCTGTGCAATCATCAAAACTGCTTGGTCCTGGCTAAGAAATAGAGTGGTGGATCAGTGGAATAGGTTAACTATGCAAGACACAATAGTCAATGACTACAGTAATCTATTATTTGATAAATCCAAAGGTCCCAGCTTCTGGGATAAGAACCCACTCTTTGAAAACAACTGCTGGGAAACCTGGAAAAGAGTATAGCAGAAATAGGCATAGACCAAAATCTTACACCATATACCAAAATAAAGTCAAAATGGGTTCATGATTTAGTCATAAAGGGTGATACTATAAGCAAACTGGGAGAGCAAGGAATAGTCTACCTATCAGATTTATGGAGAACAGAAGAATTCATGACCAAACAGGAGATACAGAACATTACGAAAAGCAAAATGGATAATTTTGATTACATTAAATTGAAAAGTTTTAGTACAAACAAAGCCAATGCAACTAAGATTAGAAGGAAGGTAGAAAATTGGGAAAGAATTTTTACAACCAATCTCTCTGATAAGGGCCTCATTTCTAAAATATATAGAGAATTAAGTCAAATTTATAAGAATACAAGCCATTCCCCAATTGATAAATGGTCAAAGGATATGAACAGACAGTTCTCGGATGGAGAAATTAAAGCCATTTATAATCATATGAAAAAATGCTCTAAATCACTGTTGATTAGAGAAATGCAAATCAAAACAATTCTGAGGTACCGTATCACACCCATCAGAATGGCCAACATGACAAAACAGGAAAATGATAAATGTTGGAGAAGATGTGGGAAAATTGGAACACTAATGCATTGTTGGTGGAGTTGTGAAATGATCCAACCATTTTGGAGAGCAATTTGGAACTATGCCCAAAGGGCTATAAAAATGTGCATACCCTTTGACCCAGCAATAGCACTTCTAGGACTATATCCCAAAGAGATCATACAAATGGGAAAAGAACCCACATGTACAAAAATATTCATAGTGGCTCTTTTTGTGGAGGCAAAGAATTGGAAATTGAGAGGGAACCCATCAATTGGGGAATGGCTGAGCAAGTTGTGGTATATGAATGTGATGGAATACTATTGTGCTATAAGAAATGATGAACAAGCTGACTTCAGAAAAACTTGGAAAGACTTGTATGGTCTGATGCTGAGTGAAGTGAGCAGAACCAAGAGAACGCTGTACACAATAACAACCACGTTGTGTGATGACTAATATTGATAAACTTAACCCTTCCTGGCAATACAAGGGTCTAAGACATCTCCAGAGGCCTTGTGATGGAAAATGCTATCCACATCCAAAGAAAGAACTATGGACGTTGAATTGTTATTTTTTTCTTCTCTTCTGTTGAGTTTTGTTTCCTCTTTCTGATGGTTCCTCCTATTGGTTTTAATTTTTACTTACAACATCACTAATGTGAAAATATGTTTAATAGGAATATAAATGTAAAAAAAAAAAAGAAATTCCAATGGGGGGGAAACAAATTGGGGGGAGGGAAGAAAAAAGGATAAAAAAACAAATATGTATGATAACTTTTGAATATTTAAAAGGAATAGCAAGTTGTACATAGTAGATTTGAAGTTTCATGTGCAATCATCTTTTTTATTATACTATGTTATAGAATTGCTTGTTTTATTCCATAATCTAAAAACAAAATAAATTTTAAAAAAGTTCACAGAGCTCAAAAAAAAAAAAGGAATTGTGGCTGTGAAATTTGTTCCCCTGTCCCACATCTTCTTTTTTTTGTTTTGTTATTCCTTTGAACCCTAGATCAATCCATCATGGCCTTTGGTTTACTTTCTTCCTCCATGACTTGGACTACACACTCTTGCTCCTGCAAGGGGGTTCTTCTTTTGGGTGCTATTGCTTACTTTTAATTACTAGTGTCCACAGGTTCCATTTCCTTGGTGGAATGGGGATTCAACAATCATCTCCACTTTTGAGACTTTAGGTATTACAGAACCTGATTTAATGGATATAAGAAAAAGTGGGGGAGGAAGTGAGTGGAAGATTTCCACACATTTTACATTCTATAACCATCATAAAATTGACACTTCTCACAGGTGGGCCCATGTGTTTCAGAGAGATGGTGCTAGGATTTCTCCAGTGTATCACATGGAAAGAAAGTGCCTTTTTTATCCCACCAAATGTGCTGACACTCTTCAGGGTCGATATACAGAGTTAAAACGCTCTGATTTCCCACTTCTTCCTCTGGCTAAGTTAATTGGCAGCTCAGCAGCCTGGTCTGTGAAGCACATAGAGACTCTGGTTAAGAGTGTTGTTTTTATTTTATTAATATTTTATTAGTATTTTGGTATTACTAAAATATTAGCAATATTTTATTAGTATTTTTCCATTCACCCTTTGAATTTTTACTTAAACATTCTATACTTTTGTGAAAAGAAAAATGTAGAATGCATTCTGACCTCTAGGAATTCTGAGAATTCTGTTACCTTTTCCAAGTGGAAGTCAGAACACCCACCAGATTTATCATTCTCAAATGACAACTTTAATCATGCAATAATAAAACTGTTTAATAAATTTGCTGTATCCTCACAATATACATATAAACACATATATAGCATATGCTGAATATTATGTAACTCCTTTCCATGATAAAGCTAGAATAGTTTAAAGAGAGAGAAAACTCAGAAAGCTCAGGCTATCCATTTGCTATAGCACATATTAAGACAGTATAGTCTCTATCCACAAAAGTCATGTGATATAGCAGAGACCCACAGAAACAGAAACAGACAGAAAACCACACTTTCCACTGTTAACGAGGAATGCGGTGAGATCAATTGAATGAGAAAAAGGAGCTGACAGGCTTGGTATATTACTATTACTTAGCTTGGCCTAGATTAATCTACACTTTCATTTGTTTCCCAGTAGCTTCCAAACTTAGGCAAGGGTGAAGAAACCAGTAATTAAAGGGAAAAAATGTATTAATATAGCTATGAAAACTAGGTTCAACTCACTGACCTTAGTGGGGGATAAATATACCAAAGCTAATATAAATTGGAGTGGGGGGAGTGGTTTAGAGAAGACAGGTAGGAATAAGACTGGATGGTACTTTTTAGGGCTATTCACATCTAATAAAAATAAATCAGGACCTGGGGTAGGGTGAAAATGATGTTACAGTTCTTTAAAGAGTTTTAATTTCATTTTGCCATTTTTTCCTCTTCATGGTTTTTTTTTTTCTATTCTGCTTCCTTTCTCCTCCTGCACTCTACATCAGTAGGAGTTCAAGAGCACAAAGTCAGGGAGGTGACAGGAAAGGGAAAGAGAAAGGGAAAGGGAAAAGGGAAGGGAAAGGGAGGAGAAGGGAGAAAAAAGGATAAGGAGGGAAGGGAAGGCAAAGGAAGGAAAGCAAAGATGAACTCTTTGGGTTGCTTCTGTGTCCCCATCATGAGTTCTGAGTTACTAAGACACATCACCTGAGTTCAAATCATAGCTCCTCTATTCACCTACCTGCATGGCCTTGGACAAGTCACATAATCTTTCTGGGCCTCAGTTTCCAATATTTACCTGATCTCATTCCCTGAACCTTCAGTAACAGAATAGCTGGATTTTCTACTGAGAGTTAACATCACGTGGTGGAACTGGCACTGGATTTGGGCTTAGAGGACCTTGGGCCTTGTAAGTTTAGGAAAGACAGATCTTTTCAGCCTATTTGTTGAGATGTGTTGGTGTGTGAGGCTATAAGAATATAAATTTTTGCATTACTCCACCATACCAATCCTGTGATCACTAATGTACACAATGCACTAGTTCACACTCCATTTTAAAACAGTTTAAAAAGAATAATGACATGGCAACAGTGCTTTGCAAACTACAAGGCTACATAAAAATTGTAACTATTATTATTTTTCTCATTGTTGTTATTTTTAAGGAATTTGTTAGAATGGAGTTTTCTCTAGCATTGATGAGTATTAAAGTTAGGCATTTTATATAAAGCAATAATATATTATTTCTTCTTAACACCCCATTCCTTGGAAACTGTAACAAAACCCCAAGAATGTACAAGAGTGGTAACTCTAAGGGTGCATCAGCATACCGGGTATCATGTTAATATTGTTTTATATTATTTTGGTCTAAATCTATGATTTCAACATTGTGGAGAAAATCCCAATGTAGAAAGTCCTTCCAATGATGCAGATTGGTAATTGTCTATAATCTGTGCTCTCAGAAAGTTGCTGCTAAGCTCAAAGGTCTATCACATAGCTAGTATGTGTTGGAGCAAAGATTTGAACCCAGGTCTTCCAGGCATGGGCCTCTGCCTACCTCACCATGCTGCCTCTCATATATGTAGTTACAGCAAACTGATGAAGTCCAACTTAGAACAGTGTGGCATATGAATCCGTTCTCCTGGAACTTTACATGGAATGATGTATGTGGGATAATAACTGGGGAAAAATCAATTAATTTATAGTTCCTCTTCAGAAAATTTCAGCATCAAAGAAATTTACACACTGAATATTAGAAAGCATCACACCCAAAACTTCAAATATACTCTTCTCTATAGATTCACAAGTGAAGAAATAAGACTTGCCTATCAGCCTGCCATAGCTAAACGGCACAACACTTTGGGACAGAAAAGGAAAGGACAGAACTAGTGTATTGTAATTACCCAGTTGGAATATTAATTACATTTGTCTTCCTTTGAAGGATGTTTCATCTTTTGTTTTACTCCTTGGTGGTACATCCAATTACTGAAAACAGGATGTGCCTAGAAAAAAAATCCATTTCCAGCATTACTGCTAATTGTCTCCATTGAAAACCAGTACCACAGAAAACCCAAACATCAAATGGTACTTCAAATAAGGAAATTTAATTTTTCAGTGTGGATGGCTAGGAAAATACATCAGTCTGGGTTTAGTCTATTCTCCCCAATACTGCTAAATGTAAGGGAATTTTGGAATGAGTTAGTTGTGCTTGTCAGTTTCATTCTATCTTATTGTGGTGAAATTGGCAGAGGTGGTACAGAGCTCATGTATTTACTGGACATTGCTCAACTGAAAAATGCTGAAATACACATACAAACTGACCAACAGAACTGCAGCAACATTAGTCACAGTAGACAATTTTCCCTTTTTGTGAATTTTCACAAAGACAACATCGTTCCCCGGGGACAGAACTCAGTATGTCCGTTGCACACTAATATTAGGTCAATGGAAGAGGTAACATTAACCTTTTAAAACACATCTGGGTTAGAGTCCAAAGAAGAACTCTCAGTTCAATCAGAAAGCCTGAAGAACTTGTGAAGCCAGCTAATCCCACCTCTTTGCTTCTAGTCCATTTGTAACAAAAGCATCCTGAAGAAGTGAAAATAATAGCTCACACTTCAAAATTTACAAAACCCTTTCCTCTCTGAGTCTCTAAGTGGTAAGTTGTATAAGTATCATTACTGCCATTTCACAGATAAGCACATCGGGAGTCAGAAGAAACAGTGGATACCATTGAGCAAGTAATGTCCAGAGGCAAGACTCAGGCCCAAGGTCCTCTAAGCCCAAATCCAGAGCTAGTTCCACCACGTGATGTTAACTCTCAATAGAGAATCCAGCTGTCCTGTTACTGAAGGTTCTGGGAATGAGATCATGTAAATATTGGAAACTGAGGCCCAGAAAGATTACGTGATTTGTCCAAGGCCATGCAGGTAGGTGAATAGAGGAGCTACGATTTGAACTCAGGTGATGTGACTCTAAGATCAGCCCTCTTTCCACTAAACCACTTCTCTGGACAAAGACCAGCTGTGAAAATCCCACAACTGACTTGAGGTATGGATTCCAGAACCACGAAGGGAAAGGAGGAAACTGCTCCCCCTTTGCCCACTTCTATTCATTTTTTTTAATGTCCCATCAGCATTCCATCCTACAGGGAATCTTTTATTCTGTCCTCTTATAACATTGCCATTTCTGTCTGGCTCCTGGGGTTGCCTCCAGTGTTGGTGCCCAAGCACACAAAACTGAATAATAAATAATTCCCATTAGGTGTCACCACGAGAATTCTCTTTGGAATTCATCTGGTTTTAAAATCACACTCTTCAGTACATTAGACAAAGCCTGAGTAAACAAGTAATATTCATTAGTACTTATAAACAAGTACTGTTCATTGTGTACTTCTTTTTTTTTTTTTCATTAGTACTTCTTAATTGCCACTCCATTTAGCTGCTTGGTGATACAGACCTGGAGTCTCGAATATCTAAGTTCAAATACCATCTCAGACACTTACTAGTTGCATGACCCTTCCCAAGTCATTTGCCTTTGCTTTGCCTTAGTTTCTTCATCTGTAAAATGGGGATGATAAAAGCACCTGCCTCCCACGGTTGTTGTGAAGATCAAATGAAATAATGATTGAAAAGTGCTTAGCACAATTCCTGGCACGTAGTAAACACCATATTAATGTCAACTATTATTATTAGGCTTATACAGCACGTCCCAAAAGTCTTAATCCAGTTTTAAGCTTAAAACTTTAAGCTTAAAATTTTTTCCAACATTCTTCTAAACTTAAAACTGGACTAAGACTTTTGGGACATGCTGTATAAGCCAAGTTTTAAGCTTAGGAAACCTAACCAAGTTTTAATCTTGAAACTTGAATCTTGGGACATGCTGTTTATAAAATTATTATTTCAACAATTACCTTGTTAAATGTTCTTTCCCAACTTACCAGTCTTATGTATCTAGATCCAGCCCTGACCTTTCTCCTGAGCTCCAGATTAACATTTACAAATGGATATCTTTACCTGAATTCCCAATAGCCTTTCAATCAGTAGGTTCAAGAAAGAATTCATTATTTCCCCTTATGGAAAACAAAATAAATCAAAACAAACAAAAAAACCATTCCTCTACCTTCTGACTACCTCATGTCTTCAAAAAAACACCAGGATCTTCCTAGGCAGTTAGATGAAAAACTTGAATTCTCTTCCTCTCACTCTCTGTATACAACAAGTCCCCAAATCCACTAATATTATTTCTGCAATATATCTTTAATTTATTCTGTTTTCCCCACACCATTACCTTAGTCTCAGCCCTGATTACTTCTCACGGGGCCTTCTGTAATATACTTCTAAATGCTCTCCTTGCTGTGAGTCTCCCATCATTTCCTATTCTATTTACTCTTTCCAAATTAATCTTGCTAATGCACAGTGTTTCAGTCTTGTCACTGTTACTGTTTTTCAGTTGTATCCAACTCTTCATGACCTCATTTGGGGTTTCCTTGGCAAAGATACTATAGTGGTTTGACATTTCCTCTCCAGCTCATTTTACAGATGAGGAAATTGAGGCAAATAGGGTTAAGTGACTTGCCCAGGGTCACACAGTTAGCCAGGGTCTGAGGCCATATTTAAACTCAGGAAGAGGAGTCTTCCTGACTCCAGGCCTAGTACTCTATCCACTGTGCCACTTCCTGCTCCACTTTTGTTACTACCTAGCTCAGAAATCTTCAGTGAAACCTCACTCTCTATTGAACAAAGTCCTCTCCTTAGCCTGGTATTCAAGGCCTTCCATAACTTGGCTCTATGCTAATTTTTCACTCTTATCTTCACTATTCTTCTAGATATTCTTTCTATTTCTGCCAAACATAGGCACCTGCCATTACTCAAATGTGTTCTGAGCTTTTGTATCTTCCTCTGTGCAGTACCTTTCTTTTTGGAACTAGGGATTGTTGACATCCTGCTATACTTGAAGCCCTGGCTTAAGTGATAACTCCACCGAGAAGCCTTCCCTCATTAACCTATTTGAAGTGATTGATCTCCCCTCTACACTTCCATACTGTATCTTTTTTTATGAACTTAACACAACAACTTGTAGTATAGTTATTTGCATAACTTCTATTTTTCCTTCCAGGCTATAAATTCCTTGAGAGTTACTGACTTTGTTGTTGTTGTTGTTTTTATCTTTGTGTATTCAGTAAAATCTAGTCAAGTTTGTTTGCATTTAATACATTTTTAAAAAATGAATCTGTCCTGGTAAGTGTTATCTGTCTATTATATAAAGCTTCAAGGAGGCAGAGTTCTGCCTGTTATTTGTTTGGTACAGTGCCAAATGTAGCCCTTAATGAATATTTAGGGATAATGATGATTATATTGATGATGGCAACAATGATGATAGTAATTATATCAGAATGTTTTCGGACTGAAATAAGATAGAAGTGACGTTCCATTTCGACAAGTTAGTTGAGACAAAATAGTTTAATCATTAAAAAGCAAGACTACCTATCTTTGGTTAAGTAAGGAGTTTCAAATAAATGCATATTCTTGCTCAAATGACTGAAACCAAATAATATTAAAAGGAGGTCAGACAGTTTCCATTAACATAGAATTATAGGCTCACAGATTTAGTGCTGGAAGTAAACTTAGATGCCCTGTAGTTCAAGCTTCTCACTTTAATGATAAGGAAACTGAGGCCCATAGAGTCTAAGTGATTTCTCAAAAGTCAAACCAGTAGTGAGCAGGAGATATGTCAGCCTATGAGGCAGATCTAATCTTTTCCCCTGCCCACCCTGCAGCAAAGAGCTCCAAAAAGTTGGTGACCCAATGGTGTGAGTAACCATTTCTATATTTGGTGATACACCAGCCTTCATCCATACTTCAACTTGTGGCATGCTTACATTCCCAAATTTTTATATAAGGCTCGAGTAATGAATAAGCCACCCCTGTGGCTTGTGTCCAACTTGGAGTCCATGGTGAAAAAAAATACGATGGGACAGATGAAATGAAATGGGTTATATTAGGTTGTTAATGTGATAGCAAGGCTATGCTAACGTCAATGACATCCCCTCTCCTTTCTTCCTCCTTTTTTATCCTCCTTCCTTTTTTTTTTACTTTTCGTCCTTCTTCATCTTCTCTGTTTTCTTATCTCCATATTCTTATCTTCTCATCTTTTTCTTATCTTTGTCATAGAATATCAGTTACTTTTCCCAGTAGAATTGGAAACAGGTGACTCAGAAATATGATTGGTTGATCGTTGTTTTTTGTGCTTGAGGAGGACCAAAATAACATCGCTATGTCAAGGTCAAAGTACAGGATGTCTGACTGTGGCTGATCAGACCAATATGAGCTTGGAAAGCTCTACCACAGGTCTTGCACAAATAGTCTCTATGAACATGTGGAGTGGAGATGTCTCAAAATTTGCACATCTCACATTTCTTTTGAGCTACTGAATTCTGCTTTGATTATAGAGCACAGCATCTTCTTTGATGTGGGCACACAATGCTAGGTGGTCCTGTGCCAGTGTCTCCCATGTCTCACAATCGATTCCAAAGTTCTTCAGAGAGACCTTGAGAGTGTCCTTGTATCACTTCTTTTGACCTCCCTGTGAGCACTTGAAAGAGGGACACTGATTCTTTAAAAACAAAGTATGATACAATGACTGAAGAACTGATTCTAGAGTCAAAGAAGCTATATTTCTGGTGCTCACAAGCTAAATGATCACTTAATTTTCATTGACCTCAGTTTCCTCATCTGTAAAATGAGGGTTTGAAGTAGATGACCTCTGAGGTCCCATTCAGTTTTGCATTTATAATCTAAGGATCATAAAGAAAATTGTACCAATTACAACTCTGGTTTAATATAAAGATACCAGTCTGTAATGAAAAAAATGGATGAACTTCCCCCTTTCCCATCCCACAGGCACTTGGGCCTGGCTCATCTTCTTATTCTTACTTTTTGCCGGATACAAGTTTTCTCTCCATGCACATTCCCATTTGCTGAAGCTATTCATCTAATATTTCAGCTTCTGACAATGCACGGGATGGATTATGATGAAACAATTTCTCAACCTGTTTATTTTTTCCCTTTGAGGCCAAGAAAAACTGCAACATGTTGATGCCTTCATTTCTATCATTTGAAAATTTTGTCTTTGGCTACAGGGTGCTCCAAAGCCAGAGTTCACCAAATGTAATACATATACATGTACATATACATATGCAGATATAGATACAGATGCAGATACACACAGATACACATACATTCACACACATGTATGTATGTATACGAACAATACATATATAAAATATATTATTGTATATATATATATACACATATATTTATATTTCTTTTTTAGTTTCCATCTAAGTATTTACTCTCACATAGACTTTGCTTTTATACTCATCTATGCATATGATGTGACTCCCCTTCCTATAGAATTCTGAGGATTTTGTACCTAGTGGGTATTTCAAAAATGTTATTGAAATGAATTGAATTTGTTATATTTTTGCCAACTCTCACCAGCCTAAAACTCTTCCCTTTTCTCCCATCTATTTTATCAAAAAGAAGGAAGGGATTCTTTGCCTTTACATTTCTCTCTGGAGCAAATTCAGTAGTTCCAAGCATTTTGTTGCATATGGGGACATTGCCTAGTGTTCTTGGGAAGCCAAATGTGGGCACTGTCTCAAGAGCTGACCCCCATACTCAGAACCCTTCCCTTAATCTATTGCCATCTTAGCCATTGCTTCCCATGCATGTTTAAACCAAATGTCCAGACACACAATAGGATTTCTCCGAACATACTTGAGGTAAGAGTGTTCAGCTCCTATTTTATTGTTGTTGTGGTGGTGGTGGGAGTGATGATAGTGGTGGTTATTTGTTGCTTTTAACCCTGGTCTAGATGAGTTCATTTGCTAGAGGATTTTCTTTGGGCTAACAAACCGCAACACTGCCAATGAACACACACACACACACACACACACACACACACACAGCAAACTGCACATGCAGTCTTAAAAATAAGTGCCCATTAAAAGTAACTATATGATAATTAATAAAGAAGGAAGACAGTGTATTGTAGATGGTTTGTCGATATTGTAGTTAGGTCATTCATCTGTGGAACAACGATATTCACCTCTTTTTTCTTTTGTTATAAAGCTTTGGGGTTAATGTTTATTGAGATTCCTGTTTTAAATAGAACAATGGAGGCCACTTATCAAATAAGGGAAGTGGGGACACCATATTTTATTTTAGTATTTTAGTATTTATCTTTCAAAGGAGAACATCATGCCCAGTAGACTTCCACAAAATACTGTTAGTTGGTGTTTAGTTCCCTCAGAGATGTGAGGAGGCCCATAAATTAGAGAGAGAAGAGTTTAAAATGGGCTAAGATAAGCATTCAAAGATGCCAGTAACAATTTCTTGCCTTTGGGCTTTGGCACTGGCTATGTCTACTTCCTCACCTCAAACCAGAAACCTTCATTTTTTTTAAAGGCTCCACTCAAACACCACCTTCTACATTAAGATTTTTCTAACTGCTCTCCCCACATCTCCTGCTAGTGCCCCTAAATCACCCTTTATCTTTTTTGTGTCAATTTGGTGGAAACCTATACATGTACATGTTGTCTTTCCCACATGAGGGAAGAGACCGTTTAATTTTGTCTTTGTACCCCTCTAACACCTAGCTCATGATGCCAGGAACATAGTAGGTGCTTAAAATGCTTCTTGATTGATTGGTTTTCTTTAAAGCTACTCCTCACTGCCCCCATACTTCAACACTTGAGTGGCTCTGAGATTTCATCAATATGGCTACTCCCTCAAACAATATGGATCTCAACCCATCTAGTCTCTGCACCTCTTGTGTCAGTGCTCCTTGACTAGAGGGAAAAAGGGGGCCTACTCAACCTGCTGGAGATTCTTCATCTAGATCTCTTGGCACTCCATGGATTCCAAGGTAACACATAAACAGGCCATCAATTATGCTGCACTAACCATATTAACCTCACTCTCCACTTACTTTTTGAAATGCAGCATAAAAACAGTTTTGAGATCAAATATTTCCAGCTGATGAAAACAGTTCCAAAGTGACATAAGAGTCAAACTTATCTTTGTCAAAAGCCTTGATTTAACAGTCTCTGTTTTGTTATTTTGTTTTTTTTTCTTTTTTAGCTAGACAACTTTTTGCAAATTAGAAAATTCAACAAGTTGGCATCCTGTTTAAAAGAGGTTGGGAGCATCCTAAATTAAATAGTGGCCACATACTCCATAGACAACAAATACTCAGTGGACCAGATTCCTATGGACAGCCTTTATTTTTGTCATATGTAAACAACTAGAGTATCTCAATGTGTTTATATTAAAAGTTGCATTCACTGTTAAGTGTGAAGATATATTAGGCCAAATGAAATGCATCATTTTAAGTGAAAAAAACCTTTAAATAATTGTATATCGTGCTTTCATTAAAAAATACGCTCCCTTTTAATTAGTCATACATCTTGATGAATATCTTCTATACTTGTGATATCTTTCCATCAGGGTCTTGTGTATTTCATCGATTGGAAGACGTTAAAAAAAACTACTTTAAATCAAAGCATTAAAATAAGCATAGTTAGAGAGCTAACATGAGGGTTTTTACTTCATTTACATTCATTACATATTATGAGTTTAATTACCTTCCTCCAATAATACCAGGATGAAGGAGTGATGCTAAAGAAGGCGTCCTTCTATGATGATTTTATTGATTGTGACTGATGGATGGCATCAACATCTCATAGTGAAGAATCATGGTTTTGTTACATCAGGAAAATTAAATTGGGAGAGTTATTTTCTTTCCCAGTGATAGTGGCAGTTAGAATATTTCACCTGTAATGAGATGTGTGCGTTATGTGCCACAGTGAACCACTGCTGAGCCATTAAATATATGTAAATGAAGAGAAACACAAGAGAGCCCGGGCATAATAACGTGCAGAACAGAGAAATGGATCCTGGAAAGTGATTAATTTATTTGATGATGCCTCAAGTGAGGAATTTTAGGTCACAAATGAAGTGACAGAATGACAAATTACCATTTTAAAGAATTTACTGGGCATCATTACTGAACAATTGTCAGGTAGTTTATGGTGGCTGAGAAGATGGTATAAATATAGATCTTTTCCTTATCTGAGATGAATTATTAATCACCTTTTTAAAAATCTTGGTGAGTGATGGTTGGCTGTCTGATTGGAAATAATGTGTTCTACAATTTTAACTAAATTCTAATATGATATGTAACAGGAATCTTTACAATTAAAGTCTCAGTGGAGAGTGGTAGGAGGTTTACAGTCAATTGCAGTTTTAATGTGATAGAAGAGGATGAATTCAGTAGCAGATTTCAATAGATTTCCTTAGGTATATTATCCCTGCTGTGATGTTATTCAAATGTTTACAGTTTATTTTCATTTGAAAAATGACATTCAGATACTTAAATTGTTTTCCTTGGTTTATTAGTTAATGAAAATGAAATTCTAGTAATTACTATATTTTTGCTGCCTGCCACCTTATTTAAAGTGAAGTGACTGGCTTTGTCAGCTGGATTGTAAATGCAGTCTTCCGGCATTTTGTTCCATTTCTGTTTGCTTTATCTATGTCATGTCCCTTCTGTCTCTTTCTATGTCATTGTTACAATACCGGTACCAATTGGAGTGTGGAAGAAAAGGTAGGAATTGGAAATAAAGGCATTCCCTCAAGTTAATTTCCTTGATCTGATCATTAAAGCCCAGAAACTGTGTCATATGTTTGGTATACAGTAATATCATTGACCAAAATTGCCCAAATACGAGCTCCGCTGAAAGATATAAATTTGAAAAATGTTTCAGTGTTTTCAGATGTTTAAGACAGAACCTATAGGTCACACTAAATATGGGTGGGATAGAAACTTTTGGGTTCACAAGTTGCTGCTAAAAAGTATTTTATTTTAGATAGAGGATAGAGTTGAGATTTTTTGGTTTTTTGTGGAGGTTTTGGGTGTGTGTATTGTTTGGTAGACATAAAAACTTGAGAGGGCATTTTCAGTGAATTTTCTTTTAAAGGAGACAAATACAAGTTTGGACTTCTTATTTAAAGAAAAGATATTTAGTTACTAGTCCCTCTCTTGAAGAACTTGGGGTTTTAAACTCCTTTTTGGTTGTTGAAACCATTTATTCATTTTAATTCTAATTCATTTTGAAAACCTACAAAATAGGAAATATATATGTACACATAGGTATTCAAAATGCTTTCATGATTCCTTACATTGTTGAATGGGCACGAAATTAAAATTTTGAATGTGTATGCCACCTTTTATTTAATTTTACTTTTCCTGCTGGCCTTGGTTTGTAATGCTGTTTTTATTGTTTTCATTCCTTATTCACAGATTTTAAAACTGGAAAAGATTGTAGAGACTATTTCATCCAACCTTTTCATGTTCCAGATGAGGAAACTGAGGCCTAGGGTAGTTAAGTGACTTGCCCAAGGAGGTCAGTAGCAAAAGGCAGGATTCTAACCTAGGTCTTCCAACATTTTACTCTGTTTTTGCCCCTGCTGCCAGTGTCCAGGCACTTTCTGAGATGCTGAGATTAGTGGGAAATCTTAATGGGATATCACCAAGAGTTGAGTTATTTCACCTCCCTCTAAATGCCACCTGGGGTTTCACAGAGTGCCTGAAAGGGGGTTTGTCAGGTCACGGTATTTCTCAGGGACATGCAGTATTGCTGCCTCTCACTTTTCTGTCGTAACTAAAACTAACAACATACTGCCAGACCCAGGCATGCAACTCTGAAGAAAAGTCGAACCTTATGTGAAGGATTTGTTTAGAAAACTGTAGGTGGAGAGAGAATAATTGCTATGACCTGATCAGAATTTGAGATTGTTTATGGTAATGTTTGTGAGAGGAGAAGTGGGTTGCCCCAGCCATTCAGAGAGACTGAAAAAGGGCTTGATGTGAAATGAGCTCCAGGGCCACATTTTTATTACTCTTCATCTTCTGCCAACCATCCTCAACTGTCATAAGGTGAGGCAATAAAAGAAATACAGGAAAAATGAACTTAACTACACATAGTATCATAAAAGAGGGCTCCATTATAAAAAAGGCAACATCTGGGACAAGGAGAGGAAACAAAAAAATAACAGGAGATTTCTAAACACTGAAAAGTTGACTTTAAAATTGGAAACAAAAGCATAGAATTATAGAATTTCAGTTTGGAAGGAACTTCAAAGATCATCTAATCCATACCATAACTGAGCAGGAACCCTCACTAACATTTTAGATAACTGATCATCTTTCCTCTGATATAAAGGCTTCAGGGAGAAAGAGCCACTAGGAGCTTCTGAGGAAGCCCAGTTCCTTTCTGCAAGGAAAGTAGTGTCTGTAGTGTCTACCCATTGCTTCTATTTTTGCCCTCTGAGGACAAGCATGATTAATCTAATTAACCTCTCCTCCACAAAATATTCAGGTATTTAGCATGTTTCTTCCCCACCATCCTATGCTTCCTACTCAAGTCCTTTCTTCTTTAGGATAAAAATCTCCATTTCCTTCAACCAATCCTTATAAGACATGTTTTGAAGTCTCCTCACCCTAGGCACCTTTCTTTGGACAAAAAAACAAATGCTCTTTCTAAAAGGTGGTAATTAGAATTGAACATAAAACATCAGAAGTGTTTTGAGCTGGACAAAGTACTTTAGGATATTTATCTCTTCTGTCTGGATGTATAGCCCTTAACGTAGCCTCAATTCCCTCTTGTAAAATGAGTATAATACACCTGTAACACCTACTTACCTCAAAGACTTGTGCAGCTCAGATGAAATGCATAAGTAAAGAGTTTTGCAAACTATAAAGAGATGTAAGATCCATCTATTATTATCAATATGGATAGTATTTATTATTTACAAAACACTTTTTGTTATCCTTCGCATTTATTATGACCCTCTGTTTGTTCTGAGGTGGAACATTCTAAAGATTCTTATTTTTAAAATACTTTTTAATTGAAGTGGGCTTTTTAATATCATTAAACTTTCTTCAAGCATCAACCCCTCCCCCCTCACAGATATAAAAAAAAATTCAAAGACAAAAACAGAGAAAATAAGCATAACTGGCTAATCAGTATTTCAATAAAATCTGAAAGTTCATGGAATGTACCACACCTGTAAATCTCCCACCTCTATAGATGGGTGGGACAGAAGTGTCTTCTCATATTTTTTCTTTGTAGGGATGCTTCTTCTTTGTAATTTTATAATATTCACTTTTGATTTTTTTGGCAGTTCTTCCAATTATATTCTTGTAGTAATTGTATGCATTGTTTTCTTGGCTCTCATTATTTCATTCTACATGATTTTATCTAAATCTGTCTAGGCTTCTCTGTTGTTATGATTTCTTAGAGCACAGTAATATTACATTATATTCACATACCACAATTTGTTTAACCATTCCCTAATTAATATTCATTTATTTTGTTACTAATTCTTTGTTATCACAAAAAGTGCTACTATAAATATTTTAATGTATATGAGGACTTTCTCCTTATTTATGACCTCCAAGGGGTATGAATGTAGTAGTAAATCTCTGTGTTAAAGGGTATGGACATTTTAGTCTCTTTATTTGCATAATTCTAAGATTGTACTAATTTACAGCTATGGGCAGCTAGGTGCTTCGGTAGATAGAGTGCTGGGCGTGGGCCAGGAAGACCTAAGTTGAAATCCAGACTCAGACAGTTACTAGCTGTGTGACCCTGGGCAAGTCACTTAACCCTGTTTACCTCACTTTCCTCATCTGGTATCATTGTGAAGAAAACTCCAAATGGGGTCACAAAGAGCCAGACGTGACCAAATCAACTGAACAACAATAACAATTCACAGCTCTGCTGACAATATACTAGTGTGCCTTTCCTCCCACAACCCCTCCAACACTATTTCCAACCTTTGTTTTCTTTGCTAATTTACAAAGCATCAGGTAAAACCTTGGGCTTCTTTTGAGCTTCATTTCTCTTTATTAGTGATTTGGAACATTCTTCATAGGGCTGTTAATCATCTGCACTTTTTCTTTTGAGAAGTGTTTATCCATATCCTTTGAATGTACGCATACATTTATATATGTATATGCACAAATATAAAACCCAAAGTCATTTTCCTATAGATAAGTGGTCAAAGGATATGGCTATTATCCATTGGAAAATGACTTTTGGTTTTATACAAGCACATATCCATATTCACAGGCATGCATATATACCTGTATGTTAAATAGAGAGTATACACATATACATTAAGTGGATATTAAACCTTTATTAGAAAAAACTGATATATTTCCCCCCATTCACCCACTTCCCTTCTTAACCTAGGTGTTTTAATTTTGTTTGTGCAGAAGCTTTTCAATTTCATGTAATCAAAGTTATCGATTCTATCTTTTATAATTATGTATGTCCCTTGTTTGGTTAAAAAATATAACTCCTCTCCATAGCTGTGAGAGGTATATGATCTATTTTTCTGCTCATTTTAAAGTTATGTATCCATTTAGAATATATTATGGAATATGGTATGAGGAGATAGTCTAAGCCTAATTTCTGCCATACTGCTTTCCAATTTTCCCAGGTTTTATCACAAAGGGAGTTCTTTCTTAAGTAATTTATGTTTTCCAATTTAATGAACGTTGGTTTGTTGAATTCCATTGTTTCTTCTTCTCTTCTTCAGTCTATTTCACTGCTCTGCCTCTCTATTTTTAACCTATGTCAGAAGGATTTGATGACTATTTCATAATATAGTTTGAGGTCTAGAAGTACTATATTTCCCATTAGTTCTGAGCTCTTCTCATTATTTCTCTGGATATTTTAAATTTTTCCAAATAATTTTGTTATATTTTATTGAGTTCTATAAAATAGTATTTTAAGCATTAGACTAGTATAGTATTAAAACTGTACATTGACTTTGGTACTTTTGTCATTTTTATTACATTGACAGGGCCCAGCCATGAGCACTGAATATTGCTCCTGCTATTTAATAAATTGTTCTTTAAGGTTGACTTTATAATTTACTCTGTAGAAAGCTTTTGTGGGCCTTGGTACATTTGACTCCAAGATATTTCATGCATTTTGTAGTTATTTGGAATGGAATTTCCTTTCCATTATTGCCTCTTGGACTTTGTTTTATAGAAACACTGTTGATTTTTGAGGGTTTATTGAGACATTTGTTAAATCTCTCAATTAGTATATCTGTTTCTCTGAGATTTTTTTTCAAATAAACCATTAGGTTGTCAGCCAATAGTATTGTCTCCTTTTTACCTTTCTTTACACCTTTAATGCACCGCATTCGTCTTTACCATCAGTCAATACACTACCTCTGAGCTGCTTTTTTCTCAATACTTTCATCTGAGGGGTTGTTTCCTCTTAGATCTTCAGAACTGTTTCAGTTTCTCCTAAAGCTTCTTTTCCCTAGTGTTTCTCATCCCAATGTCCATTTTTTGTCACTTTCAGTAAATAAAATGTTGATATTAGAAAGGGATAGTATTTTACACATATATTGGGATATCTTCCAAGACAGAACAAAGGTATCACCCTTTTACCTAGTTAAGTTTACCATCTCCTTATCCCCTTCTAAAGAAGCATTTCTAGAAAGGATAGAATAAACCTTTCAAGTGGAAAGCAAAGAGAAAACAGAATTCAAAGATTAAGAGGGAAATATAAACTGATTTCAAGAGATGAGTGGGTAAAAGAGATAGGTGGTATAGAAGAGAATGTACTGGACTTGAAAATTTGAAGATATGGGTTCAAATGCCAATGCAGATGCTTATTAGCTATTTAACTCTGAGCAAGTTACAACCTGTGTTTGAGCCTCAGTTTCTCAAATTGTAAAATGAAGACTATAACAGCACATACCTCACAAAGTTGTTGAGGTGCACTGGAAAGAGCTCTGAATTCAGAATCATAGGACTTGAGTTCCAATCCAGCTTCTGCCTTTGGTTGGTGACCTTGGTCTGGGCCTAAGTTTTTTTCAACTATAAAGAGGCTTAAACTAAATGACCTTCACGATCCCTTCTAGCGTCTCCTCTATGATCCTATGAAGAATATAGCACAGACATGGAAGAAGAGAAGAAGAACCATTGAATCTTTTGATTTTTATAATATATTTGAGAGTTGGAGCTGGACCTTTGGAGTAGAAAGCAGCTTTCTGTGTACCACAAAGTGATGACCAGAATCTGCAAGTTCTGAAAGGAGGGGTGACCTCTAGCACTCACATCAATAGTAGATGATTCAAGAAGAATGCAGCTATGTGCAGCTACACACCCTTGTGTGTGAAAATAAACTTGGGGGTTTTGTGCAAGGCTTTGATAGGTGAAGTTTTAACCCCAGGTGGAATTCCTTTAAGGCAACATCTGACAATTTTGTTTCATATTCCAGTATAGTGCATATATATATATATATATGTATATATATATATAGTAGCAAACCCACCTTGGCTTTGACTATATGTGCAAATTTACATATGTACATGCAAGTACATTCATGTTTATATGCATATCACATACATAGATGACATGTATTTATATACACATCTGCAGATATGTTTATATATACACATACATTCATGCTTAGATGGATATGTATCTACATAGACCATGTGAACATATCCAAAAATACTAATAATAACAATAGCAACTAACATTTATACAGCAACTACTATGTGGCAGGTACCATGCTAAGTTCTTTATAATTATTGTATGAGGTGATCTTCACAATCCTGGGAAGGAGGTACTATTATTATTAGATATAGACAGATATAGATCTATGTAGATAGATAGATATTAATAACCACAGGAAATTTCAGCATATCTTTAGTATAATTTATTTTGGAAACATGGATAAAAATGTTGCTAACTTTATATTGTATACAAGATCTATGGTAGATATTTAAATATGGAATTGAGTATATTTAGTAATGTATAAGTAATGAGAATAATGACCTAGCCTTTGTGGCATAATTATAGGGCAAAGGTCAGCAGTTCCACCATTCCCCCTCCTGTGATGCTAAGTGACTCCTTGAGATTTGTCAAAGATCCAGGGTAATTTGCATGTCATGGAGCTGGCACAAGTTAAAAGGAATTTACCCATTCCAACCTAAATATCAAGGAAGCCCAGGAGAATTCCTGGTGAAGAAGGGACATTGTGGTCAGGCAAAAAAAAAAATCTTGAATCTTGACTAGATTTCAGCAAGATGGCAGGAGTTTCTGGCCTAACCCATCCCTTTCCAATTCTACCTCAAAAAACAGTAAGAAATATGTCAAATATAGTAAAAGAACAACAATCAAAAGAGGAGAAAAAATAAATTCCTGAATGCAAATTACAAACATATTTTTAAAAACAGCATAATTTACAAAATCAGCTCCATAATGTGGCTGTCCTCCACTCACCAAACCAGTACTGAAGGGCAGGCTCGTAGAGGACACTGACTAATACCAGCTGAATCAATGAAAGTTTGAATCTAATTGTATATGTGAGTGGGAAGGCAATCTCCAAATGCCCTCTTTGATCACCATCACCATATAGCCTATATCTGTAATCAACTCCCCTATCTCCATCTCAATACCACATCATATATTAAAACCTTCCAAATAAAGGCTTTTCATTCAGCACATTGGCTACAATAGACTATTGCAAAGATTCTTAACCTGGAGTTCACAGACCCTAGAGTATTCTATGGAATCCATGAACTTGGATAGGAAAAAACACATCATTTTTTCATTAACTTCTAACTGAGGAGGTTAGCTCTTCTTTCAATTATTGTTAAAGAAATTATGCCTAGGAACTCATAAACATTACTAGATTCCCAAAGATGGGTCCCTGACACTGAAAAATTTAAGTAACCCCCCCTTCAGGAAACTGAGTCAAAGAAAGTCTGAAACTACATGCAGGTAGAACGGATCATCAACAATAGACTTCACAAGTTTCAACTAGTTGAGTCTCTCCTCAACAAATGCTCAAAGAGATTCCTTCCCCCCAGAAAAAAAAGCAAATTTTAGTAGCTAAGCTTTCAAAGGAGGGGGTGGGGCAGAGTGGATTGACTTAGAAAATGTACAAATAAAGTTAAACTCTAAAAACATTAAAGGAAATATAATGAGATAAGATCGTCCTGAAATGAAATTCCATAAGGAAAATATTTCTGCATTACCTCAATAAAATAGTATTAGAATGGCCACAAGGATTGTGAGAGTGATTGAAAGGTCTAATAAAAAGTCAAAGGAAAGGCATGGAGGTAGGAAATAAACATTTATTAAGCTCTTACATTGTGTCAGGAACTGTGCTAAGGGCTGAGAAAAAAAAATACAAACAAAAGAAAGACAGTGTCTGCCCTCAATGAGTTTACATTCTAATGGGAGAAAACAACATATTAAAGGGGCTAAAAAGTAGGCAGAAGGAAAAAGGCATCTGCACAGGTATATAGTGGCAAAGTCAAGGAGTTTTAAAAGCAGAGCTGTGAGGCTAATGAAGCATGTTTGGCAAGGGCCTGTCCCCACAATGGAAGCCCCAGAAGGAACTCACCAAAGGGAGAAGGAGGATAGCATGATGGAGGGATGTTCCAGGATGAAGAGGCCCCTGGTGATGAGGGAATTTCTAGAATGAGTATCTAGCAGAGTCATGTTGGGGAAATCCAGAGGAGTCAGAAACAGAGCTGGGAGAGGAATGAATCAAGGAAGGAGAAATGAAGCATGGGATAAGAAAGCAGCTGGGTCATGGTGACAAAGTCCTGGAGCACTAAGGAGTAGAACAGATGTCCTATAACATAATTTGGAAACCCTTAGTGAAGTAGTGAATATTGAAAAACAAAAAAAAATGGAAGAAACATAATTTAAAAGTTCTATAATTGAACAGAAAACTAATAGATCAAATGACAGAAAAAAGATAGAACATGTATGGTAATTCCACCTTCCTTCTAACCTTATCATCACCAGAGAGAAACCACAAATATCGGGAGCCAAAAATATGATAGCCAAAGTCCAGTGATACTACATTAAAAAAAAAAGGAAAAAAATATTGCCAGTGGCTAGGAAGAGACAAATCACATTTCATGGAACCCCAGTTATATTTACTCAGGACTATTCATCAACTATGAGAAAGAAAAGAAAAGATTGGAATGAAACATTGAAAGGAAAAGCACAACAGATTGAGACAGGATACATTTAAATATTGAAAATAATGGGAAAATGAACTTTTAACAGAAACCATAATTTTTGAGAATTCTTATTTGGAAACCAGATCTTGCCAGAGACTTTGAAAGGCAAATTCAAGTACCCATGACACTTAAGAAAGGTAAATACTTTAAACAGTGTTGTTTAGATCTTCAGAATGAGTAAAATAAACTATTTTCTCATTGTAGTCAAACCATATTTAAGTATAAGTAAGGAATAAGAATAGAAAATCTATGAGATGGGGTGTTGGAAGAAAAAAGCAGGAGGAAGAATAGAATACTCTGTAAAAGAAGGTGGAAAAGAGAGAAGAACTTACTATTTCTTATAAACAGGGTATTAAAGAACAAAGAAAAAGAGGTATAGAGATTAAGGAGTTTCATGAATTTCATTCTAGTCTGGAGTTGGTGGGGGAATTAATTTTCAAAGTGGTAGAATTTTAATAGGGCAAGAGAGGGGTTTAAGAATTACAACAGAGATCAGAGAGAGGATAGCCTTAAATGAAAACTTGGTGAAGAAAGACATTTTAACAAAAGAAATATTTTAATAGGATTTGAGAGAGGGAAAAACAAACTTAATTACAACCATGAATGTGAATAAAACAAGTTCAATTCCAAAATAGAGGGAGATGGTAGAACTAATTACAAAGTAAAATCCAACAATTTATTTCTTTATCAGAAACACATTTAAAATATTAGACACCATACAATTAAAATGAGAAATTGGAGGAAATGTGTTATGCATCAGCAGACTTTTAAAAAAAGTGGGAAGTATAATGCTCTAAGAAAACTGATAATGAGTCATATTTCACTCCTCATGATGGAAAGGAAGGGACTATTATGGTGCTTTATACATTGTCATTTAATCTCTTAATCAGTTTTTTATTTAGTATTTTGTTTTTCCCCAGTTACATGTAAAAAACAGTTTTTAACATTTGTTTTTAAAACTTTGAGTTCCAAATTCTCTCCTTTTCTCTCCTCCTCACCATTGAATCAGGTTTTTTTCCTAATTAAGGAGTAGCTATTTCTGAAATTATTGTGATATAGGGGGGTGGGGAAGCATCAATAAAATGTATTTTTAAAATTTTAGAAAATAGATGAATACTTTTTAAAATATACCTCAAAATTTACAGGAATATAGTGAATCTGACACAGAACTCTATTATCATTAAAGAGGACTGTACCTGGGATTTTAATAGGAACTCCAAGTTGAAGGAACTCCTTTCACCGACCCTCTATCCACTATGCCATTCTCCCTCCTAGTATAGAGAAAAAAAATACAGGAAATTATGAATATAAACAATTCACTCTCAAAGAGATAAATTGAATAAGCCATAAAATACCTCCTAAAGAAAATCTGGGAGGCAGAGATCTCATATTCAAATCTTAGCTCAGCTACTATCTCAACTATCTTGACTACCTTAGTCAAGTCACTTTAACCTCTTGGTTTTTAAATGAAGAAGTTAAATTAGCAGGCCTGTACGGTTCCTCCTGGTTCAACGTTTCTGATCCCATGATGGTAAATAACTTTCAGAAAACAACAGGTTATGCTGCCATCTTGTCAGTTTCTTTAGTCACCAGAACAGTTCAGCATAATAGTTTACTTTTTGTTGTTGTTAGGTGTTTGTGTTGTGTGTCTGTGGGAGTGTGCCTGGTACCCCCAAAACAGGGTCAAACAAAAACTGATATAGAGGGTATGGAACCAAAAAGGAAGGCTAATGTGAGGGATGCACTGAAGAAAGGTGAGACTGTTTGGGAAAACCTGGGCCCCACATTATTGAATACACTGCTATGCTTTTAGCAGCTTTCAGGAAGCATTTTCCCATTGGATTCAAATCAGAAGTGACTCTAAAAGTGCAGGATTGGATAGAGGGGTGAAGAGAAAGAATGAATCTAAGTCTGTTTGGGCACTCTTACTTCTCTTAATTTATGTTATTTTAAACTTCTTCAGTGACATTCTGTGAGGATATCTTTAACTGCAGAAAAGAAAGTCTACAACTCTGGCACAGTACTCTATATCCTAATGATAAGTTTAGAAGGAAGTGGAATCACCACACTTTTTCTGCTTTATTTCAATGCAAATTACAAATTAAAACAAGCTAAAAGAGTTGTTTCCTAATTTATTCTAGCCATCTTAAGGAAACAAATAAATCATATGTCATTATATTGTGCAATATTCCTGTCAGTTAATAAACATTTATTAAATGCCCACTATGTGCCAGGTACCATAATAAGCTCTGGGGACGCACAAAGCAAAAGAAGGCAAAAGAAAATCTCTGCCCTCAAGGAGACCACAATCCAATGGGAGAGACAACATGCAAATAACTACATATGAACAAACTTATGCAGGATAAATAGGAAGGAATCCATAGAGGGAAGGCATTAGAATTTAAGATGACTGGCAAAGGCTTCAGGTAAAAGTTGGGACTTGAAGCAAAGCAGGGAAGCCATGAGATGGTGATGAGGAGGGAGAACATTCTATTCATGGGGGATGGACAGTGAAAATTCCAGGAGTAGGGAGATGAAGTATCTTGTTTGAGGAAGAGTAAAGAGGCCAATGTCACTGCTGGATCAAAAAGGATTTGGGGTGGGGAGGAGGGGGTAATGGTGGTTTTGGTGGTGGAGGTTAATGGTTGAACAAAATAAGAAAACTGGGGCAGGGGGGGAGAGTGTTGGTTATGAAAAACTTTTAACACCATACAGAGGATTTTATATTTCATCCTATAGGTAATAGGGAGTCAGTTTTGTTTTTGTTTTTTTTTTCTAAAAAAAGAAGAAATTTAGTCCACAAATTAGATGAAATGAAGGGAGGGTGAATGGAAAAGAAGAAAGAAAGTCAAATCTCTCAGTTTCATTTCATCCTTTCATGTTGGTGTTTGGTGATTTTAGTTAATGAATCCATACTTCTACATTTTGCAGTTTTAATCTAGGGACTTCTACTTAGCATCAATTTCATTGTATTTCTGGTTTCATTTATTTTTAAAATGTCATTATGGCTATATTGATGTTCCATTTCTCCCATAAATATCATTTCTTTGATCCTTAGGCAAAAGCTTGATGTATAGAGTTATTAAAATGTGTATATGCTCTAAAAAATTCTTAGCGCCTCCTCTGTTAACATTTTCTTGACCTTGAAGAATAGGAAATTGATAACAAAGAAGATATTGACTATCATTATTTCTTAAAGAAATCTGCCTAACACAAAACAGTGGCCTTAATGAGGAGAATCAAAGTAACCAAGGGCAATATTGTTCTAGGAGAAAATGTAATTTGAAAAATATTATGAAGAATAACAGAGGAGGCAACATGACAAAGTGGAAAGAGTCCTGCTTCCTCGAATTAGAAGAGTGAGGTTCAAAATCTTCCTCTGACCATAGGTATACCACTATATGTCATTGGGCAAGTTATCTAGTCTCCTTAGACCACAGTTTCTTCATATGT